>NC_023755.2:23673647-23769470 GCF_000499845.2 Phaseolus vulgaris
CTCCATTTCTCTTCTGCGTAACTTAGGGCTTTGTCGATCGTCGCAACGAACTCACATTCGTTCGTCGTTTCACCTTCCTTCCATGACCGAGTCAGCCTCTGTAACCCCCTGATTGTTTTTCCTTTCTTCTTCCTTTGCAGTTGCTATCATGACTCGCACAAAGATCACCCCGAACCCCCCTCCATCAGCACGAAACCCTTCTTCACAAGCGCACGACCCACCCCAAGTTCGTGGCGCTTCCTCTTCGCAGGCTGAGAGCCTGCATCTTCCCAACTGCTCTGGCCCAGCGAATCCACCAAACGCTGGAGGAGCCCCCCGTGCCTCTGCCGACTTCAAAACACTATATCCTTGGGCCACCCAACCCTTCTAAAGGAGACTCGTCGGTGAACACTGCGGGAGCAGTTCTGCGGTTGACAAAGGGGACAGGCCTATCAATCGTTTCAAAGGAGCACGACGAGAGGATGATGGTCTGCCTTGCCCCGCCGCTCTGCCAGTTGCCTGATGACAAAGTGAGCGCCGACGGCCCCTTTTGCTTTGTTTACACAACTTTCTTCCAAGAAAGTCAAACTCAGATTTCCCCTCACCCGATTCGAGAGGGAACTCTTGACCGAGCTCAACATTGTCGCCGCCCAGCTTCACCCCAACAGCTGGCGTTTGTTCGAGCCTTCCAAAATAACGTGCGACCACCTGGGGCTGCCTGCGTCGGTGGACGTGTTTTTGTTTCTTTTTGAGGCCAAGCACCCAAGAGACCGCCTGTGGGTCAGCCTGAATGCCATTGCTGGGAGATCCATTTTTACCATTTCCAGCAATATACAAAGATGGAAGGGGAAGTTCATCCAGGTTCGCGCAAACGATAAAGACACTTCCCTTCTCGACGGTTTCCCCTTGTACTGGGTGGACAAGGGGAAAAAGGAGTCCAAGAGCTGCTTCAGGAGGCCCAGAAGTCCTGATAGCATGGGAGCTTGGACCGAGACCTCTGCCTATTCTGGAAGAGGGTGTCGGATGCCAACATAACATTCTTGACCCCCACCCTGATCTCCTTCGAATTCTTTGAGGACCAGCTAGAATTCCAAATAGGTTAGGTGCTACACCTTGTTTTGATATTGCTTCTGATACTGTTTCTGGGCGTCTTGTGCGATACGCACAAGACTTTGGTTTTACCTTTTCTGCATATACCTGTTTTGCTGTTTCATTGCCTCATACACCATCTCTTTCTTCTCTGAGCTAATTCATGCATTTTTGTTTCATGCAGATAATATGCTGGGTAAAAACATGCTCGCCGATTTGAAGGCGCTCGCCCGAAACCACGGGTTGGCGACCGGTTCTCAGACGGTTCCCAACTCGGCGGTCGAGAAGGCTATCGTTCATGGGCGATCACCGCCCAAGGAACCCACCCAGCGAAAGAAACTGGTCCTTAAGAGGCCTAAGCGAAAGCCCCCCAAGTCGTCCAAGAGGAAGAAGAGGACGACGAGGTCACGAGGATGCCTTGTCACGAAAAGGAAGAGGGTGGCACCATCTTCTCCACCTGCTCAACCCCCTCTTCCACCTCCACCACCCATCACGCCTGCTCCTCCTCCTCATCGCCAACACTCAAGCCCCTTCACCACCAGTCCAAGCAGTTCCATTGGCCACTGCGCCACCTGCAACTGAGGCCCAAGAGCCAAATTTCTTTGGAGGACCCCCCGAGCGCCTCTACACCACATATATCAGCAGGAGGGGGCCCCCCTTCAAAACCTTCAGCTGCAGGAATCGTTCCAATCGGGGATGAGGTCGCTCACACCCTCTCCAATCCTAATCACCGAATCTCCGATTGCGTCGCCACGTCAGGAAGCAACCACTGAAATATGCTAAGGAAGGTGGCGACGAGAACCCTCAACAAGCCCCCCTGGCGCCTCTCCAAGCCGCAAACCTTTCCCCTCGAGGTCACAAGGATGTGGGAACCTCTGACTGCTAAACTGAAAACCATCGCAGAGGATATCCCATCGATTATAACGAGGGCTGTGGAGAGCTCTACCAGGAGGCTTCAAGATGATCTCTTCAACCTCAGGACTGACAACAGCACATGAGGCTCGAGGTGGAGAAATTGTCTGCCATCCTGACGCTCGCGGAGATGGAACACTCCCGAGTAGAAGACGCGATGAGCACCGAGCTCAGATTGGCGCATCAAGAGGCCACTGACCTTCGCCGCAAAATTCATGATCTTGCCCAAGAGAAAGTCGAGCTAGAAGCAAAATCGTGCCTCTGCGCACCAAGGCGAGCGACCTGGAGGCTCATATTCAAGCTAATGCCGATAAGGTACAAAAACTGGAGCAAAGGTCAACCGATCGCGAGAAGCTACTTGGGCAAGTAGAGAAAGCAAGAGACGACGCCATGGCTGATCTCGCCGAGGCAAACAAGGAGAAAGGGAAGATGGCTGCCGAGTTGGCCCCAAGCTCAAACAGAATCCAAGAAGGTTACTGACGACCTTCTCCATGCTCAAGAGACAACAAACAACTCCAAAAACAGGTTGAAGAGCAGGGGCAGCAGAACAAGGGAGCTCAAGAAACAGGTTGAAGAGCTTCAAGGACAATTTGAAGAACTTAAGCAAATTCTGCCCAATTTGACTGCTGGATTCGAAGCCGCTCGGGAGCAATTCGCATGCCTATTCCCTGATCTCGACCTCAGCATGGTGTCGTTAAACAACGAAGTAGTAGATGGAAAGGTCATTCCCGCCGAAGACTCAACCAACTCCACCCATCTGCTTCTTTATAAATTCACTTGTATTTACCTTGTAAAAACTTTTGCATATGTGTTTTGAACAGATACTCATTTCAGTTGTTGAACTTGGATATTCTCTCCCTTGACTTCTTTTAAGCGCTTTAGCCTTCCTTGTATGCTTAACTTTGTCGGATTTAATCTTAGCGATTTTGCAAACGCGACCTTTGACGGACCCGCCTCGAGCCAACTCAAACTTAAGCAAAAATCACCTTAAACAACTTGTACTCTTAAGGCAACTAACCTCATTACAAGAATTCCCTTCAAGCGACGAACTGTAACTTAATCGTTGGCTCGAACAACATCCCACTCGACCTGCTTTATCAAACAAGTCTTTCAACCTTCTCGCCGTCGTTTGAACCTTTCCCGATTGCGAGACCCCTTGGTAACATCAGCTTTTTCTAGCCTCATGCTTTGGCAATCGTTTCTTTATCTGGGGTAGAAACGCCCTTTGGGATCTCCTCTTGCCTTCCTGACCTTCAAAGCAAAAGACTGGCTGGCTGGGCGTTCTCTTCGAACCTACCTTAGCCACCTTTCAATGTTTCTTCCACCTCTTCGCTATACCTGAACTCGTTCGAGACGAGAAGGATTTTATCTTGCCTATGCTCGCACGTAAGCGAGAAGGTCTTTTAACTCGCCTGAACTCGCTCATCGGCGAGAAGGACTTTTACTCGCCTGAACTCGCTCGTCGGCGAGAAGGACTTTAAATGGCCTTAACTCGCTTGACGGCGAGAAGGACTTTGCTGGTGCCTCAACTTGCCCAGGGTTACATCTCCTCCCCCTGGATGCACTGAGGACCTTTTCTTTCTCACGCCTGCACTCGCTCGACGGCGAGGAGGTCTTTAATGGGCCTTAGTTCGCACAACGGCGATAAGGACTTTGTATGGTGCCTCAACTTGCCCAGGGCGTACATCTCCTCTCCCCTGGATGCACTGAGGACCTTTCTCTTTCTCGCCTGCGCTCGCTCAACGGCGAGGAGGTCTTTAACTTGCCTCGACATTGCCCCAGGAGTTACATCTTCTCGCTCCCAGAAACACGGAGGACTTTTTCTCTCTCTCGCCTGCACTCGCTCGACGGCGAGGAGGTCTTTAACTTGCCTCAAAACGCGCGAGGGCGTTGAGGTCTTTCATCTGGTGCCTCCGATCGCCGAAAGAGGATGAGGACTTTGAAAACTTAACTGGTGCCTCCGATCGCCGAAAAACGATGAGGACTTAAAAACTTTTAGAAAGCACGCGATATATCTTTTCTTGCCTTAAATCATGTACGAATGACAAGGTCTTTCTTCAGAACTTTTGAAAATATCACACATGCAATCTGAAAACACCTTATACTTCGAAAACTCTTCTTTTATTGGGTGGCCTCATTAAAAACCCTCCTTAGGGAAAAAAGAGTGCCCCTTCAACTGTTTTAACAGAGACATTGTAATATAACATTTGTGTTTGTCTTTACTTACAAAGCTCTCAACTATAGTACAACTTCAGGTGTGTGGCGTTCCAGGTGCGAGGGATCGCCCCTCCTTCCAGCGTCTCTAAGCGGTAGGCCCGTTCCCGAGCGCCTCGGTTATTCTGAACGGTCCAGTCCACTTGGGTGACAGTTTATTCTCCATCTCGTACTGGTGGGCCTTCCTCATCACCAGATTGCCTCTCTAAACTGCCTTGGCATCACCTTCGAGTTGTATCTTCGTTCAACCTTCTCTTCACGGCTCAGCCTTCAACCTCGCCTTTTCCCTGACCTCATCCAGTAGATCCAGGTTCAGCCTTCTCTCTCATTCGAGTCTTCTTCTACGAAGTTCTGGAATCTCGGCGAGCTCTCCTGGATCTCTACTGGAATCATGGCATCGCACCCATAGACCAAGCTAAACGGGGTCTCATGGGTTCCTGACTGCTCGGTGGTGTGGTACGCCCAGACTATCCGGGGCACTTCCTCAGCCCAACTTCCCTTGGCTTTCTCAAGCCTTCTCTTCAAACCTCTCAACAACACCCGATTAGCTGATTCCACCTGGCCATTCGTCTGAGGGTGCTCGACGGATGCAAACACTTGTTGAATTCCAACCCCTTCACAAAGCTTCTTCAACAGGTGGCTTGCAAACTGCGTCCCATTATCTGACACCAGGCGCTTAGGCACTCCAAACCGGCACACAATGTTCTTCCACACAAACCCTTTGATCTTGTGTGCGGTGATCTGGGCCACTAGCTCTGCTTCAATCCACTTGGTGAAATACTCGATCGCCACCACCAAGTACTTCATCTGCCTGATTGCCAGTGGGAAAGGTCCCAGGATGTCGATTCCCCAAGTATGAAACGGCCAAGGGCTATAGATCGACTTCAACTCCTCGGGAGGTGCCTTATGCCAATCGGCGTGCTGCTGGCACTGTTTACAGCATTGGGCATACTTCTTGCAATCTTCTCTCATGGATGGCCAATAGTAGCCTGCACGGAGAGTCCTCGCGGCCAGAGCTCGACCTCCGACGTGACTTCCACATATTCCTTCGTGGAGCTCTGCCATAATTCTCGTGCACTTCTCGCCGTGTATGCATTCCAGGAGTGGGTGAGTGAACCCAAACCTGTACAGATCGCCATCAATCAATGTATACTTGCTGGAATTTTTCTTTACCTTCCTAGCTTCTGTTGGATCCAGCGGGAGGAGGCCATCCGCCAAGCACCGCTTGTATTGCGTTATCCAAGTGTCTGGCTCATGGGTGGCGCAGACCTGCATCACGTCCACCTTCTCTCCTCGACATGCTCTAATTCTTGGCGATCTCAGAGTTTCTTGCGTCAAAGACTTATGGCTTCTCGCTGCTCTCTCCGTCGACTTGCTTATCTGAAGGACCAGGTGATCTGCTACAAATGCCCTCGGCGTCTTCAGAGTTTCTTGAATCACCGTCCTCTGCCTACCCCCCTTGCCTGAACTGGCGAGCTTAGCAAGCAAGTCAGCTCGGGCATTCTGCTCTCGGGGCACATGTACCACCTCAAAAGAGGCAAAGGAACTCTTCAATTCCTGCACATACGCCAAGTAAGCCGCCATTTGTGGATCTTTAGCCTGGAACTCGCCTGTCACTTGCCCTGTGACTGGCAGCGAGTCACTCTTAGCCATCAGCACTCTAGCTCCCATCTCCTTGGCCAGCAGAATCCCGGCGATCAGCGCCTCGTACTCTGCTTGATTGTTGCTGGCTTTGAAGGCAAATCTCAACGACTGTTCGATCAGCACGCCGTTGGGTCCTTCCAGTATGACTCCAGCACCGCTGCCCTGCTGGTTCGACGATCCATCCACCGAGAGTACCCAACGGAAATCATCTCCTTCAACCCGCGTCGCCTCTGATGAGAGCTCGACTACAAAATCTGCAAAGATTTGCCCCTTGATCGGGCCTCGGGGCTCATATTTAATGTCAAATTCTGACAACTCTACTGCCCACTTCACCATTCTTCCCGCAACGTCAGGTTCTTCAAGACCTTCTGGATGGGCAGGTCAGTCATTACCAGTATTGTGAAACTGTGGAAGTAGTGGCGCAACCTCCTCGCCGAAAACACCACAGCCAGCGCAGCCTTCTCCAGGGCCTGATATCTCGTTTCTGGGCCCTGCAACACCTTGCTCACGAAATAAATAGGCTTCTGAGCCTGATCTTGATCCTGGGCGAGCACCGCACTCACCGCCCTCTCAGTCACAGCGAAGTACAACCTGAGAGGAATTTCCGCCAGCGGTTTGCACAGAACCGGCGGGCTCGCCAGATACTCCTTCAGCTTGACGAAAGCTTCCTCGCACTCTTTCGTCCAAGCGAACTTGTTATTGCACCGCAGACACTGAAAATAGGGATGCCCCTTTTCCCCGCTAGCTGACACGAAGCGAGATAGGGCTGCCATCCGACCTGTTAGCTGCTGGACCTCTTTCACCGTAGCCGGGCTTCTCATCGCCAAGATGGCGGCACACTTGTCCGGGTTAGCTTCTATTCCTCTTTCAGTCAAGAGAAAACCCAAAAATTTTCCAGCTTCCACGCCGAAAATGCCTTTCTCCGGGTTAAGCTTCAACTTGAACTTGGCGATCGTCGTGAACAATTCTTCCAAGTCTGCAACGTGCTTGCTCTTCTCCTGCGAGGTCACGACCATGTCATCGACGTAAGCTTGCACGTTCCTTCCCAGCATTGGTGCAAGTACTCGATCCATCAGCCTCTGGTACGTGGCCCCCGCGTTCTTCAGCCCAAAGGGCATCACTTTATAGCAGTAGCACGACCTCTCCGTCATGAAGGCTGTTTTCTCTTCATCCATGGGATGCATCTTGATCTGATTATAGCCCGAGAAGGCATCCAGGAAGCTCAGCAGCTTGCACCCTGCAGCACTATCCACCAGGGAATCAATGCTTGGTAAAGGATATGAATCCTTTGGGCAAGCTTTATTCATATCGGTGAAATCGACGCACATGCGCCATTTCCCGTTGCTCTTCTTCACCAGTACGACATTCGCCAACCATTCAGGGTACTGGACTTCCCTGATGTGGCCTGCAGCGAGGAGTTTCTGGGTTTCGTCCCTGATTGCCTGCCTCCTCTCCTCGTTGAATTTCCTTCTCCTTTGTCGCACCGGTCTCACCATGTTGTCCATCGCCAGATGATGGCACAGAAAGTCGGGATCGATCCCGGGCATGTCCGAGGCGGACCATGCAAACGCGTCCAGATGCCGCTCAATCACCCTGGAGATCTGGTCTTGGAGATCGACTTCCAGAGATCTTCCCAGCTTGAAGATTTTCCCTCCGATCTCCTTTTCGAGCCACTGCTCGACAGGTTTGGGCCTGGATTCTCTGGCGATCACCGCCCTGGCGATTCCCTGTTCCCTTGCTTCCTCAGGGCGATTCCGCGCCTCTTCTTCCTCCAGGCCAGCATTCCTCTCCCCCAGCTCAGCATCTACCATCTCTACATCCCTTCCGGCGGCCTCCTCTGTTACCGGCGGTCTGGGCTTCACACCGGGAGGCGGGGTGGTCGTTACATAGCTCACTGATCTTTTATTTTTCAGGCTATTCTCATAGCACTTTTTCGCTTCTTTCTGATCAGACTTTATCATGATCACCACCCCTTCCATCGATGGCAACTTCACCTTCATGTGTCGTGTCGACGGGATGGCACCTATCCTGTTAAGAGTGGGCCTTCCCAACAGGATGTTATACGCTGAGGGGGCGTTTACGATGAGGTACTTGATTTTCTCCGTCCTCGACCCAGCCTCATCGGTAAACGTGGTTCTCAGCTCAATGTACCCCCTGACCTCCACCTGGTCGCCAGCGAACCCATACAAGCACCCTCCATAGGGCCTTAGCTGGTCAAGGGGCAATTCCAGCTGCGTGAAAGTCAGCCAGAACATTACGTCTGCCGAGCTTCCTTGGTCCACCAGAACTCTGTGGACCTTCCTTCCCGCCGTGATCAACGAAATAACAATGGGATCGTTGTCATGAGGCACAACGTCCCGAAGATCCTGCTTGGTGAACGTAATGTCCACTTCCGGCGAGTGATCTTCAAGCATGTCCACTGACATCACCGATAGCGCATACTTTTTCCTCTGCGATGCGGTGCATCCACCACCTGAGAAACCCCCTGCAATGGTGTGGATCTCCCCATGGATAGGCATCTCGTGTTGCTGGGCTTCTCCACCTGCCGGCTGGGAACTCGACGCTCCTCCGGTCCTTCTGTCCAGCAGATAGTCGTTTAGGAACCCGCTCTTAACCAGATCGTCGAGCTGGTATCCTAAAGACAAACACGAGTCCAGGTTGTGGCCAAAGCACTGGTGGAACTCGCACCAAACGTCCGGCTTTGACCCCAGCACCTTGTCGCCCACCTTCTCGGGCGCCTTCAACCTAGCAGATATGTTAGGGATAGCGATCAGGTCCGCTAGTCCCATGACGAATTTGTGCTTAGGCGGGCGATTGTACTCTCGGCGTGCTGGTTGTTGGCGTGCTGGTGGTTGGCGCGCTTGGCTTCTTCCCTTATTTCTCCTATCGTAAGGATAGCGAGTCCTTTGGTCTTTTCTGGCCGCCGTCGCCGTTTCCAGCACCCTCTGTGGCTGGATCCTGGTCTGGGCGCGTGGCCTGGCGGGAGCCACGCTGCCTCTCTTCTCGGCGACCTCACTCTCGTCGGCGATGTGGGCCACCGCAAGTCGCCTGACTTCAGCAAACGTCGCTGGATGAGCCCTGATCAAGGCCTCGCAGAATGGCCCTGGCTGCACGCCCTTCTTGAAGGCATAGACCATCATTTCTTCATCCTTAGCCGGCGATCTGACCATCTGTGCTCCGAAGCGATTGAGGTAGTCTCTGAGGGACTCCCCATGGTACTGCCTTATATCAAACAGATCATAGGACACCCTGGGTGGTGCCTTATTCACAATGTACTGCTCGACAAAGATTTTCGAGAACTGTTGAAAATTGGTTATGTGGCCATTAGGCAGGCTCACAAACCACTCCATCGCCGTTCCCTGGAGCGTGCTCACGAACATCTTACAGTAGACGGCGTCCGACCCTCCCGACAGCATCATCTGTGTGTGGAACGTGGTCAGATGAGCTTCTGGATCCTCTACGCCGGTAAAAACAGCTTTAACCGGAACCACGCTCGTGGGAATTGGCGTGTCGGTAATCGCCTGAATAAAAGGCATTGGGAACACACGAGGTGGCGTCGACGGTGCCACCTCTTCAGCAGAAGAACGTCCCTGCTGCTCCTGAAGAGCTCGACGCAGCTCCTCAGCTACCTTGCTGAGCTCCTCGTTCCTGGCGCGAGAGGCGACCAGGTCCTCATGTATCCTTGCCTGCTCTACGCGCGAGGCTTCCACGGTTGCCTGCAACGAGCGCATCATTTCCGCCATCTGCGCCATGGTCATGGCGGCGTCGCCTTCAGCAGCGACAGGAGCCACAGGACTGGAACGATTGCTTCTCATCTTTCTCATCAACTTCAGCGAACCACAAGAATACAGCAAACAACACTTCAACCACGATCGAAACAGCGATCAATCGGAGAAAACTCAAGAAACTGCGCAAGAAACCACGAACACCGCAAACCTTCGCAGAAAACCACAAAAGAACTCGAACTTCCCCCAGACAGATTGCGCGCAAGCAACAAAAGACCTCACTCCACCGATTGAAAGCCAAACAAACGGTACAAAACACGAACTCACCGAACGAAACTCAAAGAAACTGCACACGACGGTTGCACCAGCACACAACCGCGCAGAAAACATCGAAAGCTTCCACGAACTCACGCTGTGGATGGGAGCACGTTTTACACGGCCCCACGGTGGGCGCCTGATGATCCTGCCTGTTGACCGGAGCGCTGGAGAATGCCTCGTCAAAGGATCGACGTGCGCACCGCTTATCAGCTTCGTTCCTCCTCTGGATCTACTTCAAGAACCTGCAAAGAAACGACACGGCGTCGCTGCGGCCGATCGCACTCCGACCCTCAAGTCAGTGACGGTATCACCAAATACTAAGAACTAGAACCGTGCAACAACTCTCTCTCACAACAGCCCTGTCTCTCGCAAGCGTAAAGTGTATGAACTGAACGTGCGTACCTCAGAAAGTTCGTTAAGAGCTTTTATATACCTGGTGATTTTCTCTCTCCTGGCAGTTACAGACTTGGACACGTGGCTCGTATCCAACTGTACACGTGCCATCATCTGGAGGCTCCCTGACTTGGCGCTGCTTCTACTCTCATTTTGGCTAAGTTACCTATGCATGGTACTGCCCAGTGCATAGCTAACTCAGGAATGCGATCTCTACTGGAACTGGCGAGTTAGGGCCTTCATACACCTTCCCTGTGGTCTCGCCGGCCGCCTTCATAATCTGCTTCTCCTTCATCTTCGGCGATGTGCTGGTTCTGGCGATCTCCGACTGCTTGGTCGCCTGAGTCTGCATCTGGCGACTTCATCCTCAGCCTGGCGATCGCCTATTCTGGTAAGCTGGAGATCGGAACACGCCAACTGAACAATCGGCGACTACACGTGCCTCCCGACTTCCTTCCTAACTGCCAACCTGGCGCCTTGTCAACACGCCTATACCGTAGCAGGGTGCCACGTCATCATACCCGACCACCAGGGCGGTACACGACCGTTTGCACTCCGACGCTCAAGTCAGCCAGCGAGAAACACCAAAAATTGTGCACCTCCGTATCGGAGAACCGCGTATGGCACTCTGAAGGTGGTAAACAGGAAACCGTGTCTAGTGTATATTTCTCCTTGTAGCAAAAATCTTTCCCTAGTCCCTTCTGCGTAACCTCAAGGCTCGAGCAAGCAACTAGAGAGTTTCTGGGAAATTTGCCAAAAGTTCGAACCCCGTTCCCAACATTCAAAGCGCTATTTAAGCTCTTCACGCATTCAAAGCGCATTTAATTATAAAACGCTCAGCGCATTTAAGACGTTCGAAACGTTCGGGAGCATTTATAATACCTTAAACGCTCGAAACGGAAAACTGTATTAAATGACTTTAATTACCTGGTACCTGACTAGATGGTGTTTCTATTCTGACCTAGCTGTCGTACACGTGGAGGGCCTCACAGCGCCATGACCCCATCTGGGGATGTTTCTACGTGTGAGTCCTCCTGCTTGGGAGTGCTACTGCGCAAGGGGTGACTTTTTTGGGTGCCAACTCATGCCCCCAATCAACTCGTACCCTGCGCCCGGCTACCCTGGGCGTGACCCTCCCCTTGAGTCGTATCTGTCCCAAAGGCGTCTCTGGGGCGGCAGGGGTACTTCACGAGTCAGGATGCCCTACACTGGTGCTATCACTATTCCCTGGTCATCAGGGGTCTGAGGCCTTCCCACGGCGTCGCCCCCTCCATGGTCTTTCCTACCCATGGGTGTCGGGGAGTGGCGCTGTGGTCACCTTGCTTTTGTGTCATTCCACCTTGGCGACACCCTGCTAGGCGTCGCCTTATCTTGGCGATGCTTCCTCTTGGCGACGCTTCCTCTTGGCGACGCCTGCACTTGGCGTCACCCCACCTGGGCGACGCCTTACGTTGACTTTGACCTCGACGTTGACTTTGACCTTGACTTCGTCAACGCCCGGGTATGGGACGGTACAGTTCATATTGTGTTTAGATCCTACACAATTCTATTTCACAAATTTCCATTGTGTTTAAATTTTGGTATCTTGCTGTTTTTGTTTGCAGTTTCCAGAATCCCCTGTTTCAAATTTTCTGTGCTGGCTGTTTTGTTCCAGAAAAAAATTTTGACTCGTAGGAAATTTTTGATTCTCTGGAATATGCAAGTTTTAAGTGTTATAGAAAGGACAAAAAAAGAATTAGTCCAAAAGAATCAACAACAAAAAAATGATAAATCTTTTAAAATCAGTGTGCAAATCTGAGGCGCTACAGCTGGCGTAACTGAACACCAAAATTGCAAAATTTATTAAAAAATATTGCTGTATGCGTTTTGAGTGAATCCAAAGCCAGAATTTAGCTAAGATCATGAATATCTTGAATATCAAATTTCAGAATCATATCTTAAAAACAAAGCTCAGCATAAATTGGGGAAAAACACGTTTCTGGCCCACAACATTTTCCAGTGGTGCTGTTTTTTTATTTGGTCATCTAATTCTAGTGCCATTCTTAGGATTCTTTTGTGTGCCTACCTTTATTTTGGTACCTTTTATTTGCTTGCTTAATGATCCTGCCTGTTGACCAGAACGCTGGAAACTGCCTCGTCAAAGGATCGACGTGTGCACCGCTTCGAACCTCCGTTCCTCTTCGAGATCCACCTCAAGAACCTGCAAAGAAACAGAGCGGCGCCGCTGCGGCCGATCGCACTCCAACGCTCAAGTCAGTGACAGTATCACCAAATACTAAGAGAACAAGAACCGTGCAAATCCTCTCTCACAGTAAGCTCTATCACTCGCAAGCGTAAAGAGTATAATCTGAACGTGCGTACCTCAGAAAGTTGGTTGAGAACTCTTATATACCTGGTTGTTTTCTCTCTCCTGGCAGTTACAAACCTGGACACGTGGCTCGCATCTAGTCGTACACGTGCCATCATCTAGAGCCTCCTTGACTTGGCGCTGCTTCTACTCTCATTTTGGCTAAGTTACTTATGCATGGTACTGCCCAGTGCATAGCTAACTTGGGAGTGCGATCTCTACTGGAACTGGCGAGTTAGGGGCCTTCATACACCTTCCCTGTGGTCTCGCCGGCCGCCTTCATAATCTGCTTCTCCTTCATCTTTGGCGATGTGCTTGCTCTGGCGATCTCCGATGACTAGGTCGCCTGAATCTACATCTGGCGACTTCATCTTTGACCTGGTGATCGCCGATTCTGGTAAGTTGGATATCGGAACACGCCAATATAACAACTGGCGACTACACGAGCCCCCCGACTTCCTTCCCTTTTGCCAACCTGGCGCCTTGCCAGCACGCCTATACTGTAGCAGGATGCCACGTCATCACTCCCGACCACCAGGGCGGTACACAAGCCCCTCAGTCTTAAGCGAAGACTTGTCTAGCGAAAAGACTGAAAGAGCCTACGTCAACACCGATCTACGTGGCACTGACGCAGAATTCCAAGCGGTTGTACCTTCTGCTGCCTGACGCTCCACCAAACCCCTCACTCATCGCTCGACACGTGGCTTCATCAACGGCTCTCTTCAGTTGCCGTTTGCGCTTCCTAAACCCATTTCGAAAAAACCCTTAAACCCATTTTCACTCAGCACTGTTCCATCACTTTCCCTCGCATTCACGAACGCTCCAACTTTCTTCTGCGACGAACTCTCAGCGCTCTCCAGCATTCTGAATCACCATCAACCCTCATCGTCTTCCTGATCATCAAAAGGTACCTACTTTCCTTCTTCTGCTGGTTTTCCTTGCATTTTAACCGATTCGCATCATCCTGTAACTGCCTGGTGCATACACTGTGGGTTGTTTTTCCATTTTATCCTTCTGCGTAACTTAGGGCTTCGTCAATCGTCGCAACGAACCTACATTCGTTCGTTTTTCACCTTCCTTCTATGATCGAGTCAGCCTCTGTAACCCCCTGATCATTTTTCCTTTCTTCTTCCTTTGCAGCTGCTACCATGACTCGCACAAAGATTACCCCGAATCCTCCTCCTTCATCACGAAACCTTCCTTCACAAGCACACGACCCACCACAAGTTCGTGGCGCTTCATCTTCGCAGGCTGAGAGGCCTGTGTCTTCCCAACCTGTCCTGGCCCAGGCGACTCCACCTATCGCTGGAGGAGCCCCCGTTCCCCTGCCAGACTTCAAAACCTTGTATCCCTGGGCCAACTCGACCCTTCTGAGGGAGACATCCTCTGTGAACACTGCGGGAGCAGTTTTGCGGCTGACTAAGGGGGACGAGATTCATCAATCGTTTCACAAGGAGCACGACGAGAAGATGATGGTGCTGTCTTGCCCCCCCGATCTGCCTGTTTGTGCTGATGACAAAGTAAGCGCCGACGGGCCCTTCTGCTTTGTCTATACGACTTTATTCAAGAAGGTGAAGCTCAGGTTCCCTTTCACCCGATTCGAGAGGGAACTCCTAACCGAGCTCAACATTGCCGCCGCCCAGCTTCACCCCAACAGCTGGGCGTTTGTTCGAGCTTTTCAAGTGATGTGCGACCACCTGGGTTGCCCGCGTCGGTGGACGTGTTCTTATTCCTCTTTGAAGCCAAGCACCCCGGAGACCGCCTGTGGGTCAGCTTGAACGCAATTGCTGGGAGGTCCATCTTTGCTATCTTCCAGCAATCTTACAAGGACTGGAAGGGGAAGTTCGTCCAAGTGCGTGCGAACGACAAGGACGCCTCCCTTCTCGATGGCTTCCCCTTGTACTGGGTGGACAAGGGGAAGAAAGAGTCCAAGAGCTGCTTCAGGAGGCCCAGAAGTCCTGACAGCATGGGAGCATTGGACAAAGACCTCTGTCTCTTCTGGAAAAAGGTGTCGGACGCCAATATAACATTCCTTACCACCACCTTGATATGCTTCGAATTCTATGAAGATCAGCTAGAAATTCGAATAGGTTAGGACATCTAAACTATTGTTTTGATACTGCTTCTGTTTAGCTGTTTCTGGGCGTCTTGTGCATTATGCGCAAGACTTTGGTTTTACCTTTCCTGCACATATCATCTGCTTTGTTGTTTATTACCTTAGGCACTTATTTTTTTCTTTGAGTTAACCCATGCACTTTCGTTCCATGCAGACAACATGTTGGGCAAAAGCATGCTCGCCGAACTGAAGGCGCTCGCCCGAAACCACGGGTTGGCGACAGGTTCTCAAACGGTGCCCAACTCGGTGGTGGAGACAGCCATCGTCCAAGGGCGATCACCACCCAAAGAACCTGCTCAACGCAAGAAAAGGGTCCTCAAGAGACCTAAAAGGAAAGCTCCTCAGGTGATCCATGAGGAAGAGGAAGAAGATGATGAGGCCACCGAAGACGGTTTGGTCTCAAAGAGGAAGAGGGTGGCACCTTCCTCACCGCCTGCTCCACCCCCTCTTCCAACCTCAACACCTCCGTCGACGCCTGCTCCTCCTCCATCATCGCCACCCCCACAGGCTCCTGCCTCTCCAGTCCAAGCGGTCCCACTGGCCACTGCGCCACCTACAACTGAGGCTCAAGAGCCAAACTTCCTGGAGGACCCCCCAAGCGCCTCTACACCATATGTGTCAGCTGGAGGGGGTCCCCCTTCAAACGCCTCAGCTGCAGAAGATGCTCCAATCGGGGATGAGGTTGCTCATACCTCTCCGATTCTGATCACCGAATCCCCGATTCCGTCGCCATGCCAAGAAGCAACTACTGAAGAACCTGCTAGGGAAGGTGGCAACGAGAACCCACAACAAGCCCACCTGGTGCCTCTCCAAGCAGCAAACCTCCCTTTGGAGGTCACAAGGATGTGGGAGCCTCTAACCGCCAAGCTGAAGACCATAGCAGAGGATATCCCGGCGATCATAACCAGGGCTGTGGAGGGCTCAACCAGGAGGCTCCAAGACGACCTCTTCAACCTCAAAACCGAAAACAGCACCATGAGGGTCGAGGTGGAGAAGTTGTCTTTCAGCCTGACGCTCGCAGAAATCGAACACTCCCGAGTGGAGGATGCAATGAACACCAAGCTCAGGCTGGCGCGCAAGGAGGCCACTGACCTTCGCCACAAGGTGCATCAACTTGCCCAAGAGAAGGTCGAATTGGAGAGCAAGATCGTGCCTCTTCGCGCCAGGGCGGTTGACCTGGAGGCTCTCATGAAAGCTGACGCCGCTAAGGTGCAAAAATTGGAGCAGAGGTCGATCGACCGAGAGAAATTACTTGGGCAAGTGGAAAAGGCGAGGGACGACGCCATGGCTGATCTCATCGAGGCCAACAAAGAGAAGGGAAAGGTGGCTGCTGAGTTGGCCCAAGCACAATCGGAATCCAAGAAGGTTACTGAAGACCTTCTCCAGGCTCAAGAGACCAACGAACAACTTAAAAAACAGGTTGAAGAGCTGGAGCAACAGAATAAAGAGCTGAAAGAGCAACTGAAGACCTCAAGAAGCGGATTGAGGAACTTCAGGGGCAAATTGAAGAACTCAAGCTAAACTCTGCTCAGATTCTGGCTGCTGGATTCGAAGCTGCGTGGGAACAATTTGCTTGCCTATTCCCCGAACTGGATCTCAGCATGGTGTCGCTGAACAATGAAGTAGTAGATGGAAAAGTTGTTCCTGCTGAAGACTAATCAACTCTTCTTCATCTGCTACTTTTGTGATTTCCCTTGTATATACCTTGTAATAAACTTTTATGTTCCCTCGCATATAGGTTCCGAACTGTTTATTCACTGCTAACTGTTAATGACAAAGGCTTACGTTTTTCCTTTTATAACTTCTTCACTCGCTTCAACTTTCCTTGCTTGTTTAATTTCAAAGGAATGACTTAGGAAAACTGTAGGTACAACCTTTGACTTAACTGCTTCGGATCGCTTCAGCCCTAAGCAACAAACACTTAACAATTCGTAACCTTAAGGCAATTAACCTTATCGTAAAAAATATCCCTCAAGCAACGAACTGTAACTCAGTTATTGGCTCAAAACACCGTCCCACTCGACCTGCCTTATCAAACAGGTCTTTCAACCTTCTCGCCGCTGTTTGAACTCTTCCCGATCGCCAAAGACTCTTGGTGATATCAGCTTTTCCTAGCCTCATGCTTTGGCCATTGTTTCTTTATCTGGGGGTAGAAACGCCTTTTGGGATCCTTCTTTTCCTCCTTGAACTTCAGAACGAAAGACCGGGTGACTAGGCGTTCTCTTCGAACCTACCTTAGCCACCTTCCAAACTTCTTCCACCCTCTGCACCATACCTGAACTCGTTCGAGACGAGAAGGATTTTATCTTGCCTAAGCTCGCATGTAGGCGAGAAGGTCTTTGAACTCGCTTGAACTCGCTCATCGGCGAGAAGGTCTTTAACTTGCCTCTACATTGCCCCAGGAGTTACATCTTCTCGCCCCCAGAAACACGGAGGACTTTTTCTCTTTCTCGCCTGCACTCGCTCGACGGCGAGGAGGTCTTTAACTTGCCTCTACATTTCCCCAGGGGTTACATCTTCTCGCCCCCAGAAACACGGAGGACTTTTTCTCTTTCTCGCCTGCACTCGCTCGACGGCGAGGAGGTCTTTAACTTGCCTCTACATTGCCCCAGGGGTTACATCTTCTCGCCCGCAGAAACACGGAGGACTTTTTCTCTTTCTCGCCTGCACTCGCTCGACGGCGAGGAGGTCTTTAACTTGCCTCTACATTGCCCCAGGGGTTACATCTACTCGCCCCCAGAAACACGGAGGACTTTTTCTCTTTCTCGCCTGCACTCGCTCGACGGCGAGGAGGTCTTTATCTTGCCTCAGAACGCGCGAGGGCGTTGAGGTCTTTCATCTGGTGCCTCCGATCGCCGAAAGACGATGAGGACTTGAAATCTTTAACTGGTGCCTCCAATCGCCGAAAAACGATGAGGACTTAAAACTTTAACTGATGCCTCCAATCGCCGAAAAACGATGAGGACTTAAAACTTTTTAGAAAGCACGCGATATATCTTTACTCGCCTTAAGTCACGTACAAGTGACAAGGTCTTTCTTCAAAACTTTGGAAAATAGCACACATGCAATCTGAAAACGCCTTATACTTCGAAAACTCTTCTTTTATTGGGTGGCCTCGTTAAAAACCCTCCTTAGGGAAAAAAGAGTGCCCCCTTCAAACTGTTTCATCAGAGACATTGTAATATGACCATGGCGCGAGAGGCGACCAGGTCCTCATGCATTCTCGCCTGCTCTACGCGTGAGGCTTCCACAGTTGCCTGCAACGAACGCATCATCTCTGCCATCTGCGCCATGGTCATGGCGGCGGCGCCTTCGTCAGCAACGGGCGCAACTGCACTTGAACGATTGCTCCTCATTTTTCTCATGAACTCAGCGAATGACACTTCAACCACGATCGAATCAGCGATCAATCGGAGAAAACAGCGCGAAACTGCGCAAGAAAACTCAAGAACATCGTAAGCCTTCAAAGAAAACCACAACTTCACGAGAAACCAACGCTTCCCCGCGGACAACCAAACGAGCGAAAGAACTCGAACTTCCACCAAACAGATTACGTGTAAACAGCAGGAAACCTCACTCCACCGATCGAAAAGCCAAACGAACGGTATAAAACGCGAATTCACCGAACGAAACTCAAGCAAACAGCGAGCGATGGTTGCACCAGCACACAACCACGCAGAAAACTTCGAAAACTTCCAAGAACTCACGCTGTGGATGGGAGCAAGTTTTACACGGCCTCACGGTGGGCGCCTGATGATCCTGCCTGTTGACCAGAACGCTGAAAACTGCCTCGTCAAAGGATCGACGTGTGCACCGCTTCGAACCTCCGTTCCTCTTCGAGATCCACCTCAAGAACCTGCAAAGAAACAGAGCGGCGCCGCTGCGGCCGATCGCACTCCAACGCTCAAGTCAGTGACAGTATCACCAAATACTAAGAGAACAAGAACCGTGCAAATCCTCTCTCACAGTAAGCTCTATCACTCGCAAGCGTAAAGAGTATAATCTGAACGTGCGTACCTCAGAAAGTTGGTTGAGAACTCTTATATACCTGGTTGTTTTCTCTCTCCTGGCAGTTACAAACCTGGACACGTGGCTCGCATCCAGTCGTACACGTGCCATCATCTGGAGCCTCCTTGACTTGGCGCTGCTTCTACTCTCATTTTGGCTAAGTTACTTATGCATGGTACTGCCCAGTGCATAGCTAACTTGGGAGTGCGATCTCTACTGGAACTGGCGAGTTAGGGGCCTTCATACACCTTCCCTGTGGTCTCGCCGGCCGCCTTCATAATCTGCTTCTCCTTCATGTTTGGCGATGTGCTTGCTCTGGCGATCTCCGATGACTAGGTCGCCTGAATCTACATCTGGCGACTTCATCTTTGACCTGGTGATCGCCGATTCTGGTAAGCTGGAAATCGGAACACGCCAATATAACAACTGGCGACTACACGAGCCCCCCGACTTCCTTCCCTTTTGCCAACCTGGCGCCTTGCCAACACGCCTATACTGTAGCAGGATGCCACGTCATCACTCCCGACCACCAGGGCGGTACACTTAATATTTCTTGGACCTCTTTCTAGTTGTCATAATCTAACTCCTTTTGGTGGTACTATTTTATTCAATTAAATTGTTTCTTGCTTTTGTTCTTTGACCTCTAATTTAGTGCTGGAATTTATTTCTCCTTTGGTGCTTAATTGAATGGAAACTTGACTTGGGTAAGGTCTAGTCTTTTGATAGGTGCTGGAATTGGAGAATTAAAACCTTCATTCTAAGGGGAAACAAAGCCAAGGCCGAAACAAGCATTCTTGAAAAAACACTACAAACACTTGGAGGATCAACAAGCAAAGACAACAAGGAAGTGCACTTAGCAAAAAGAGGATCAACAAAGGGAGTTTTTCTTAATTTCCTTACAACTTAATTTGTGTTAATTACCTCTTAATTACGTTTTAGACGGTGAGTGTGTCTTCAAGGGCTCAAAGTGTCCAAGAAGCCTCACCTAGGGCCGACTAGTATAGAATTCTTAATTAGCAATTGTTAATTGTTTGTAATTGTCTTTTCTTTTGCTTAGTAGTGACGCTTTGCATGCTTATTTTGTGTTAAACCGACTAGCTTTCTTAAATTAGCAGCATACATTTGTTTTCTTATTGCTTTTGTTTCTCAACTTACTTGTGTTCTAAGTGCTTTACTAAGAGAAAGTTTTGTGTAAAGACATTGGGGGATAGTTTTTGGCAAGGAAAAGGCTTGGTACTTAAGTAGTCCTTTGTGACTCACCTCCCTTACCTGGAAAACTACCTTCTTTAACTTTACTAAACTTTCTCAAGGTCAAACACCTATATACACAAAGTTTTAGCCATGTCTTCTTCTTCTCACTCTCCAAAGTCTATTGAAAGTGAAGTAAAATCTTTGAAAACTCTTTTGAAAGAAGTATCACAAGCGGTAAAGTTAATTTCTTTTAGACAATTGGAGAATGAGAACAAAATCAATGAGATGGCTAAAGCTCAAGAAGAGAAATCACAAAAATCACAAAAATAAAAAAAAACTCATACTCATGCATCTAGGAGTAATGAGTCTCTAGGGGAGGGAAGCCTTAGAATTAATGACTACTACCAACCACCCCCTAGAAGGAATAGGCAAAGGGAGCAAGAGGTGCCAAGGGAAACTAAAGTAGACCTACCTCATTTTCATGGAAAGGAAAATATAGAAATCTATCTATATTGGGAGATGAAGGTAGAACAAATCTTTGCTTGCCATAGGGTAAGTGAGGAACGTAAAGTACCCTTAGCCGCCCTTAGCTTCCAAGGGAACGCCATGTATTGGTTGACCTCTCTCGAAAGAGAAAGGCGTCTTCATAGGGAACCTCCCATTACATATTGGAATGACCTTAGGGGAGCCCTAAGACGCCGACACATACCTTCCTACTACCATAGGGAGTTGATGGACAAGCTCCAAAGACTCCAACAAAAAAACATGAGTGTGGAAGAATATAGACAAAAAATGGAGCTCTACATGATGAAAGCCTCCATTAGAGAAGAGGAGGATACCACAATAGCTAGGTTCCTTAGTGTCCTATCACTTGAGATAAGAGATAGAATGGAGCTCTTACCTTACCAAGACTTGAATGATTTGGTTCAACTTTGCATTAAAGTTGAGCAACAAATTTTACGCAAAACATCAAGTCAAAAGGTGAGTCCTTACTCTAACTTTTATTCCAAGAAAGAATTTAGAAGGGAGGGTAGTACATCAAAAGAAAAACCAAAAGAACCTACCAAACCTTTTACCAAAGAAAACTCCACCCCACCCATCCGAGCTAGAGATGTCAAGTGTTTCAAGTGCTATGGTAGAGGGCATGTGCAAGCACAATGTCCAAACCAAAGGACTTTGTTTCTTAAAGGTGTAGACGAGTACACTAGTGGCGAGGATGAGCCTAGTGAGAGAGAGGAGGGGGGAGAGGATGAGAGGGTAGCTCCACTAGAGGGAGAATTGCTTATGATTAGGAGAACCCTCAACAATCACCCTAGCATCCATTGCAACACAAAGAGAGAACATATTTCACACAAGATGCAATGTTTTAGAAAACATATGCTCTCTCATTGTGGATAGTGGATCTAGTTGCAATTGTCGTAGTGCTAGGATGGTGGAGAAGCTTAAGCTACAAGTAGTTCCTCACCCAAAACCTTATAAACTTCAATGGCTTAATGAAAATGGGGAACTACATGTAGACAAGCAAGTGGAAATCAAGTTTTCCATAGGGAACTACAAAGATAAGGTTTTATGTGATGTAGTACCTATGGAAGCTTGTCATATTTTATTAGGGAGACCATGGCAATTTGATAAGAAAACCTTGCATGATGGTCTCACTAACAAAATTTCCTTCACCCACAAGTATAAGAAGTTTGTACTTAGTCCTTTACCACACTCTCAAGTGGTAAAAGACCAAATACAAATGAAGCAAAAGAGGGATGAGGAAAAAAAAAAAAAAAGAGCGCTAGAAAAAGAGAAAATCCTTAGGGATAGGAAGGCGATGGAGAAGAGTGTTCCTTCCCACAAGGTTGGTCAACAAGAAAGGCCTCTTGAAAATGTTTTTGAAAATTTGCTTTTTGTTGAAAAACCAAGCCTTATCTTTTGTAAAGCAGCACTTACATGCACTGCCACAAGTAGTGAACTTATGAATTTACCTCCTCAAATAGAAAACCTTTTAAGTGAATTTGAAGATCTATTCTCCCATGAGGGGCCCATTGGGCTTCCTCCTCTTAGGGGGATAGAACATCAAATTGACTTCATTCCGGGGGCAAGCCTACCAAATAGGCCTGCTTATAGAACCAACCCCGAGGAAACAAAGGAGATAGAATCACAAGTTCAAGACTTGTTGGAGAAGGGTTGGGTTCAAAAGAGCCTAAGCCCTTGTGCTGTACCTGTCTTGTTGGTGCCCAAAACGGATGGAAAATGGCGCATGTGTTGTGATTGTCGAGCAATCAACAACATCACCATCAAGTATAGGCATCCAATCCCAAGGCTTGACGATATGCTTGATGAATTGCATGGGTCAACTCTATTCTCCAAAATTGACCTTAAAAGTGGATATCACCAAATTCGAATCAAGGAAGGTGATGAGTGGAAAACCGCTTTTAAGACCAAATTTGGATTATATGAGTGGTTGGTGATGCCCTTTGGGCTTACTAATGCCCCAAGTACATTCATGAGGCTTATGAATCACACCTTGAGGGATTGTATAGGTAAATATGTAGTAGTTTATTTTGATGATATCTTAGTATATAGTAAAACCCTAGAAGACTATCTAAGTCACCTTAGGGAAGTTCTTCTAGTGCTTAGGAAAAATAGTCTTTTTGCAAATAGGGATAAGTGTACCTTTTGTGTAGATAGTGTAGTTTTCTTAGGCTTCATAGTAAACAAAAAGTGGGTGCATGTAGATCCCGAGAAAATCAAAGCCATCCGCGAGTGGCCAACTCCACAAAATGTAAGTGATGTAAGAAGTTTTCATGGGTTAGCTAGCTTCTATAGAAGGTTTGTGCCTAATTTTTCTAGTCTAGCTTCTCCTTTGAATGAACTTGTTAAAAAAGATGTTGCATTTTGTTGGAATGAAAAGCATGAGCAAGCCTTGCAAAGGCTAAAAGCTCAACTCACCAATGCACCAATTCTATCTCTCCCAAATTTTTCCAAAACTTTTGAGATAGAGTGTGATGCATCGGGGGTAGGCATAGGTGCGGTTTTGTTGCAAGGTGGACACCCCATTGCTTATTTTAGTGAAAGACTCCATGGTGCCACCCTCAACTACCCCACCTATGACAAAGAGCTCTATGCTCTTGTGCGAGCCTTAAAGACTTGGGAACACTACCTTGTGTCCAAAGAATTTGTCATCTATAGTGATCACGAGTCTTTAAAATATTTAAAGGGCCAACACAAGCTCAACAAGAGACATGCTAAATGGATGGAATTTCTTGAACAATTTCCTTATGTAATCAAATACAAGAAAGGAAGCACCAATATAGTGGCCGATGCTCTTTCAAGACGGCATACACTCTTTTCAAAATTGGGTGCCCAAATTCTTGGATTTGACCACATAAGAGAGCTTTACCAAGAAGATCAAGAACTCTTATCCATCTATGCCCAATGTCTACATAGAGCGCAAGGAGGTTACTATGTGTCCGAGGGATATCTTTTTAAAGAGGGAAAACTTTGCATTCCCCAAGGAACACATAGGAAACTCCTTGTCAAAGAATCACATGAGGGGGGACTCATGGGCCATTTTGGAGTTGTTAAGACTCTAGATCTTTTAAAAGCAAAATTTTGTTGGCCACACATGAGGAAAGATGCCCAACGACATTGTTCTAGATGCATCTCATGTTTAAAAGCAAAGTCTAGAACAATGCCTCATGGACTCTACACCCCTTTGCCGATTGTAAATGCTCCTTGGGAAGACATTTGCATGGATTTCATTTTAGGACTTCCTAAGACTGCAAGAGGCCATGACTCTATCTTTGTGGTAGTGGACCGTTTTAGCAAAATGTCCCATTTTATTCCATGCCACAAGGTAGATGATGCTCAAAATATTTCTAAACTCTTCTTTAGAGAAGTGGTGAGACTCCATGGTCTCCCTAGAAGTATAGTGTCCGTTAGAGATCCCAAGTTTATAACCCACTTTTGGAAAACTCTTTGGGGTAAACTATGAACAAGACTACAATTTTCAACTTCTTGTCATCCTCAAACGGATGGGCAAACCGAAGTAGTCAATAGATCTCTTGGAACTATGCTTAGGGCTATCATGAAGGGCAACAACAAATCTTGGGATGAGTATCTTCCCCACATTGAATTTGCTTACAATCGAGTAGTTCACAAGACTACTAATGCTTCTCCTTTTGAAGTAGTATATGGTTTTAATCCTCTCACACCCATGGATTTGATACCTCTTCCTAATCCACAAGATTTTGTGCATAAGGAAGGAGTAATCAGAGCTGACTTTGTAAAGAAAATGCATGAGAAGATTAAACTCCAAATACAACAACAAAATGAGAAGTACACAAAATACAACAATAAAGGGAAGAGAGAAATAATTTTTGAGGAAGTAGACTTAGTTTGGCTTCACCTTCGCAAAGATAGATTTCCAACTCAAAGAAAGTCCAAACTAAGTCCCCGAGGTGATGGACCCTTTCAAGTCCTCAAGCGAGTCAATAACAATGCATATAAATTGGACCTACCTCTTGAATATGGAGTACATGACACTTTTAATGTGATTGACCTTTCTCCATTTGTAGGTGTACCGCCCTAGTGGTCGGGTGCGATGACGTGGCATCCTGCTACAGTATAGGCGTGTTGACAAGGCGCCAGGTTGACAGTTGGGAAGGAAGTCGGGAAGCACGTGTAGTCGCCGATAGTTAAGTTGGCGTGTTCCGATCTCCAGTTTACCAGAATAGGCGATCGCCAGGTTGGGGATGAAGTCGCCAGATGCAGACTCAGGCGACCAGGCAGTCGGAGATCGCCAGAACAAGCACATCGCCGAAGATAAAGAAGAAGCAGATTATGAAGGCGGCCGGCGAGACCACAGGGAAGGTGTATGAAGGCCCTACCTCGCCAGTTTCAGTAGAGATCGCACTCCTGAGTTAGCTATGCACTGGGCAGTACCATACATAGGTAACTTAGCCAAAATGAGAGTAGAAGCAGCGCCAAGTCAGGGAGCCTCCAGATGATGGCACGTGTACAGTTGGATACGAGCCACGTGTCCAAGTCTGTAACTGCCAGGAGAGAGAAAACCACCAGGTATATAAGAGTTCCTAACAGATTTTCTAAGGTACGCACGTTCAGTTCATACACTTTACGCTTGCGAGTGACAGAGCTGTTTGTGAGAGAGATTTGCACGGTTCCAGTTCTTAGTATTTGGTGATACCGTCACTGACTTGAGCGTCGGAGTGCGATAGATCCAGAGGAGGAACGGAGGTGAGAAGCGGCGCGCACGTCGATCCTTTGACGAGGCATTCTCCAGCGCTCCGGTCAACAGGCAGGATCATCAGGCGCCCACCGTGGGGCCGTGTAAAACGTGCTCCCATCCACAGCGTGAGTTCGTGGAAGTTTTTGAGGTTCTTTGCGCGGTTGTGTGCTGGTGCAACCGTCGTTCTTGGTTTCTTTGAGTTTCGTTCGGTGAAGTTTGTGTTTTAAACCGTTCGTTTGGCTTTTCGATCGGTGGATTCGAGTTCTTTCGTTTGGTTGTTTGGTTCGCGGGGAAACGGTGGTTTTTGGTGAAGCTGCGATCTTCTTCGAAGGTTTGCGGTGTTCTTGAAGTTCTTGCGCAGTTTCTTGAGTTTTCTCCGGTTGATCGCTGATTCGATCGTGGTTGAAGTGTCATTTGCTGTATTTCTGTGGTTCGCTGAAGTTAATGAGAAAGATGAGAAGCAATCGTTCCAGTCCCGTGGCTCCCGTCGCAGCTGAAGGCGACGCCGCCATGACCATGGCGCAGATGGCAGAAATGATGCGCTCATTGCAGGCCACTGTAGAAGCCTCGCGCGTCGAGCAGGCAAGGATACATGAAGACCTGGTCGCCTCTCGCGCCAGGAACGAGGAGCTCAGCAAGGTAGCCGAGGAGCTACGTCGAGCTCTTCAGGAGCAGCAGGTTCGTTCTTCTGCTGAAGAGGTGGCACCGTCGACGCCGCCTCGTGTTTTCCCAATGCCTTTCATTCAGGCGATTACCGACACGCCAATTCCCACGAGCGTGGTCCCGGTTAAAGCTGTTTTTACTGGCGTGGAGGATCCAAAGGCTCATCTGACCACGTTCCACACACAGATGATGCTGTCAGGAGGGTCAGACGCCGTCTATTGTAAGATGTTCGTGAGCACGCTCCAGGGAACGGCGATGGAGTGGTTTGTGAGCCTGCCTAATGGCAACATAACTAATTTTCAACAATTCTCGAAAATCTTTGTCGAGCAGTATATTGTGAACAAGGCACCGCCCAGGGTGTCCTATGATCTGTTTGATATAAGGCAGTACCATGGGGAGTCCCTCAGAGACTACCTCAATCGCTTCGGAGCACAGATGGTCAGATCGCCGGCCAAGGATGAAGAAATGCTGGTTTATGCCTTCAAGAAGGGCGTGCAGCCAGGGCCATTCTGCGAAGCCTTGATCAGGGCTCATCCAGCGACGTTTGCTGAAGTCAGGCGACTTGCGGTGGCCCACATCGCCGACGAGAGTGAGGTCGCCGAGAAGAGAGGCAGCGTGGCTCCCGCCAGGCCACGCGCCCAGACCAGGATCCAGCCACAGAGGGTACTGGAAACGGCAGTGGCGGCCAGAAAGGACCAAAGGACTCGCTATCCTTACGATAGGAGAAATAAGGGAAGAAGCCAAGCGCGCCAACCGCCGGCACGCCAACAACCAGCACGCCGGGAATACAATCGCCCGCCTAAGCACAAATTCGTCATGGGACTAGCGGACCTGATTGCTATCCCTAACATATCTGCTAGGTTGAAGGCGCCCGAGAAGGTGGGCGATAAGGTGCTGGGGTCGAAGCCGGACGTCTGGTGCGAGTTTCACCAGTGCTTTGGCCACAACCTGGACTCGTGTTTGTCTTTAGGATACCAGCTCGACGATCTGGTTAAGAGCGGGTTCCTAAACGACTATCTGCTGGACAGAAGGACCGGAGGAGCGTCGAGTTCCCAGCCGGCAGGTGGAGAAGCCCAGCAACACGAGATGCCTATCCATGGGGAGATCCACACCATTGCAGGGGGTTTCTCAGGTGGTGGATGCACCGCATCGCAGAGGAAAAAGTGCGCGCGATCGGTGATGTCAGTAGACATGTTTGAAGATCACTCGCCCGAAGTGTACATTACGTTCACCAAGCAGGATCTTCGGGACGTTGTGCCTCATGACAACGATCCCATTGTTATTTCGTTGATCACGGCGGGGAGGAAGGTTCACCGAGTTCTGGTGGACCAAGGAAGTTCGGCAGACGTGATGTTCTGGCCAACTTTCACGCAGCTGGAATTGCCCCTTGACAAGCTAAGGCCCTATGGAGGGTGCTTGTATGGGTTCGCTGGCGACCAGGTGGAGGTCAGGGGGTACATTGAGCTGAGAACCACGTTTACCGATGAGGCTGGGTCGAGGACGGAGAAAATCAAGTACCTCATCGTAAACGCCCCTTCAGCATATAACATCCTGCTGGGAAGGCCCACTCTTAACAGGATAGGCGCAATTCCATCGACTCGGCACATGAAGGTGAAGCTGCCGTCCATGGAGGGGGTGGTGATCACGATAAAGTCTGATCAGAAGGAAGCGAAAAAGTGCTATGAAAATAGCCTGAAAAATAAAAGATCAGTGAGCTATGTCACAACCACCCCACCTCCCGGTGTGAAGCCCAGACCGCCGATAATGGAGGAGGCCGCCGGAAGGGACGTAGAGATGGTAGATGCTGAGCTGGGGGAGAGGAATGCTGGCCTGAAGGAAGAAGAGGCGCGGAATCGCCCGGAGGAAGCAAGGGAACTCGGAATCGCCAAGGCGGTGATCGCCAGAGAATCAAGGCCCAAGCTCGTCGAGCAGTGGCTCAAGAAGGAGATCGGGGGGAAAGTTTTCAAGCTCGGAAGATCTCTGGAGGTCGATCTCCAGGACCAGATCGCCAAGGTGATTGAACGGCATCTGGACGCGTTTGCCTGGTCCGCTTCGGACATGCCCGGGATCGATCCCGACTTCTTGTGCCATCATCTGGCGATAGACAACATGGTGAGACCGGTGCGGCAAAGAAGGAGGAAATTTAATGAAGAGAGGAGGCAGGCGATCAAGGATGAGACCCAGAAACTCCTCGCTGCAGGCCACATCAGGGAAGTCCAGTACCCTGAGTGGTTGGCAAATGTCGTGCTAGTGAAGAAGAGCAACGGAAAATGGCGCATGTGCGTCGATTTCACCGATCTGAATAAGGCTTGCCCAAAGGATTCGTATCCTTTACCAAGCATTGATGCCCTGGTTGATAGTGCTACAGGGTGCAAGCTGCTGAGCTTCCTGGATGCCTTCTCGGGCTATAATCAGATCAAGATGCATCCCATGGATGAAGAGAAAACAGCCTTCATGACGGAGAGGTCGTGCTACTGCTATAAGGTAATGCCGTTTGGGCTGAAGAACGCGGGGGCCACGTACCAGAGGCTGATGGACCGAGTACTTGCACCAATGCTGGGGAGGAACGTGCAAGCTTACGTCGATGACATGGTCGTGACCTCGCAGGAGAAAAGCAAGCACGTTGCAGACTTGGAAGAATTGTTCACGACGATCGCCAAGTTCAAGTTCAAGCTCAACCCGGAGAAATGCATTTTCGGCGTGGAGGCTGGAAAATTTTTGGGTTTTCTCTTGACCGAAAGAGGAATAGAGGCCAACCCGGACAAGTGTGCCGCCATTTTGGCGATGAGAAGCCCGGCTACAGTGAAAGAGGTCCAGCAGCTGACAGGTCGGATGGCAGCCCTATCTCGCTTCGTGTCAGCGAGCAGAGAAAAGGGACATCCCTATTTCCAATGTCTGCGGCGCAATAACAAGTTCGCTTGGACGAAAGAATGCGAGGAAGCTTTCGTCAAGCTGAAGGAATATCTGGCGAGCCCGCCGGTTCTGTGCAAACCACTGGCGGGAATCCCTCTCAGATTGTATTTTGCTGTGACTGAGAGGGCGGTGAGTGCGGTGCTCGCCCAGGACCAAGATCAGGCTCAAAAGCCTATCTATTTTGTGAGCAAGGTGTTGCAGGGCCCAGAAACGAGATATCAGGCCCTGGAGAAGGCTGCGCTGGCTGTGTTGTTTTCGGCGAGGAGGTTGCGCCACTACTTCCACAGCTTCACAATACTGGTGATGACTGACCTGCCCATCCAGAAGGTCTTAAAGAAACCTGACGTTGCAGGAAGAATGGTGAA
This sequence comes from Phaseolus vulgaris, assembly GCF_000499845.2. NCBI lineage: Eukaryota > Viridiplantae > Streptophyta > Magnoliopsida > Fabales > Fabaceae > Phaseolus > Phaseolus vulgaris. The sequence continues at coordinate 23,702,764 of NC_023755.2, forward strand.
GTGGGCAGTCGAATTGTCAGAATTTGACATTAAATATGAGCCCCGAGGCCCGATCAAGGGGCAAGTCTTTGCAGATTTCGTAGTCGAGCTCTCATCGGAGGCGACGCGGGTGGAAGGAGATGACTTCCGTTGGGTACTCTCGGTGGATGGATCATCGAACCAGCAGGGTAGCGGTGCTGGAGTAATATTGGAAGGACCCAACGGCGTGCTGATCGAACAATCGTTGAGATTCGCCTTCAAAGCCAGCAACAATCAAGCAGAGTATGAGGCGCTGATCGCCGGGATTCTGCTGGCCAAGGAGATGGGAGCTAGGGTGCTGATGGCTAAGAGTGACTCGCTGCTAGTCACAGGGCAAGTAACAGGCGAGTTCCAGGCTAAAGATCCACAAATGGCGGCCTACTTGGCGTATGTGCAGGAATTGAAGAGTTCCTTTGTCTCTTTTGAAGTGGTCCACGTGCCCCGAGAACAGAATGCCCGAGCTGACTTGCTTGCTAAGCTCGCCAGTTCAGGAAAGGGGGGTAGGCAGAGGACGGTGATTCAAGAAACTCTGAAGACGCCGAGGGCATTCGTAGCAGATCACCTGGTCCTTCAGATAAGCAAGTCGACGCAGAGAGCAGCGAGAAGCCATAAGTCTTTGACGCAAGAAACTCTGAGATCGCCGAGAATTAGAGCATGTCGAGGAAAGAAGGTGGACGTGATGCAGGTCTGTGCCACCCATGAGCCAGACACTTGGCTAACGCAGTACAAGCGGTGCTTGGCAGATGGTCTTCTCCCGCTGGATCCAGCAGAAGCTAGGAAGGTAAAGAAAAATTTCAGCAAGTATACACTGATTGATGGCGATCTGTACAGGTTTGGGTTCACTCACCCACTCCTGGAATGTATACACGGCGAGAAGTGCACGAGAATTATGGCAGAGCTCCACGAAGGAATATGTGGAAGTCACGTCGGGGGTCGAGCTCTGGCCGCGAGGACTCTCCGTGCGGGCTACTATTGGCCATCCATGAGAGAAGATTGCAAGAGGTATGCCCAATGCTGCAAACAGTGCCAGCAGCACGCCGATTGGCATAAGGCACCTCCCGAGGAGTTGAAGTCGATCTATAGCCCTTGGCCGTTTCATACTTGGGGGATCGACATCCTGGGACCTTTTCCACTGGCGATCAGGCAGATGAAGTACTTGGTAGTGGCGATTGAGTACTTCACCAAATGGATTGAAGCAGAACCAGTGGCCCAGATCACCGCACACAAGATCGAAGGCTTTGTATGGAAGAACATCGTGTGCCGGTTTGGAGTGCCTAAGCGCCTGGTGTCAGATAATGGGACTCAGTTTGCAAGCCACCTGTTGAAAAAGCTTTGTGAAGGGGTTGGAATTCAGCAAGTGTTTGCATCCGTCGAGCACCCTCAGACGAATGGCCAGGTGGAATCAGCTAATCGGGTGTTGCTGAGAGGTTTGAAGAGAAGGCTCGAGAAAGCCAAGGGAAGTTGGGCTGAGGAGGTACCCCGTATAGTTTGGGCGTACCACACCACCGAGCAGTCAGGAACCCATGAGACCCCGTTTAGCTTGGTCTATGGGTGTGATGCCATGATTCCAGTCGAGATCCAGGAGAGCTCGCCGAGATTCCAGAACTTTGTAGAGGAAGACTCGAAAGAAGAGAGAAGGCTGAACCTGGATCTGCTGGACGAAGTCAGGGAGGAGGCAAGGCTGAAGGCTGAGGCGGTGAAGAGAAGGGTCGAGCGAAGGTACAACTCAAAGGTGATGCCAAGGCAGTTTAGAGAAGGCGATCTGGTGATGAGGAAGGCCCACCAGTACGAGATGGAGAATAAGCTATCACCCAAGTGGACTGGACCGTTCAGAATAACCGAGGCACTCGGGAACGGAGCCTATCGCTTGGAGACACTGGAAGGGGGGCGATCCCTCATACCTGGAACGCCACACACCTGAAGTTGTACTATAGCTAAGAGCTTTGTAAGTAAAGACAAACACAAATATTGCATTACAATGTCTCCGTTAAAACAGTTTCAAGGGGGCACTCTTGTTTGATAAAGCGGGTCAAGTGGGACGTTGTTTGAACCGATGATTGAGTCACAGTTCGTTGCTTGGAACATTTCTTATGATCAGGTTAGTGCCTCAGGGGTACAAGTTGTTTAAAGCGATTATTGCTTAAGTTTGAATCGGCTCGAAGCAGTTACGCCAAAGGTCGTATTTGCCAAAACGCCAAGTTGAACGCAGCAAAGTTAAACATACAAAGAAAGTAAAAGCGCTCAAAAGAAGTCAGAAGAAATATCCAGGTCTCGCTATTGAAATGAGTAACTGTTCAAAACACATGTGCAAGAGTTTTTACAAGGTAAATACAGGTGAACTTATAAAGAAGCAGATGGGGTGGAATTGGTTGAGCCTTCGGCGGGAACGACCTTTCCATCTACTACTTCGTTGTTTAATGACACCATGCTGAGGTCGAGATCAGGGAATAGGCATGCGAATTGCTCCCGAGCGGCTTCGAATCCAGCAGTCAGAATCTGAGCAGAATTTAGCTTAAGTTCTTCAAATTGTCCTTGAAGCTCTTTAACCTGTTTTTTGAGCTCCTCGTTCTGCTGTCCCAGCTCTTCAGCTTGTTTCTTGAGCTCCTTGTTCTGCTGCCCCTGCTCTTCAATCTGTTTTTGGAGTTGTTTGTTAGTCTCTTGAGCATGGAGAAGGTCGTCAGTAACCTTCTTGGATTCTGTTCGAGCTTGGGTCAACTCGGCAACCATCTTCTCTTTTTCCTTGTTCGCCTCGGTGAGATCAGCCATGGCGTCATCCCTTGCTAGGTTTGGCCGGTCATGAGCACATGGCACATGTGCTTTGTGAATTGCATTTAATTTGGCTTTCATTTCATTAGATATTAGCTTAAAACTTACGGCCATCTAGCTTATAAATAAGAAGGCCTACACCTTGTATTTGCAAGTTTATTGTGAGTAAAGTTATGTTGCCATTTTGTGCCAAGCTTTGCTTCTCCTAGAATTCTAGGCTCTAAACTTCACATCCTTCACCATTCCTTGGGCTGGCCGAACCTCCCTATAATCATACCTTTCATGCACCTCCAAGATCAACACCACTCTTAGGAGGATCTTGCTCACACACCTTGATAGCTTCCGCACCACTTTTCTTACATGATTCAAGAAGACCTTCATGAAATGCCATCATCAGGAGGGTCCATGCGAGTGGAGTGGATGACGCGTTCAGGCATAACACAAGTATAAAGCCACTAGAAAGATACGACCCGTGAGGGTCACTTTCCAGGGGCGAGCTGCATGCATTACACGTGAACAGCTAAGGCGCTCTCAAGACGGGTGACCCCAAAGATCAGGTGCACGAGGAGGCATCTAGGTGGTCACCCCATCAGAGATTGCACTCTAGTTAGGGAACCCCACGCGCTAGGTTATCCTAAGAGTGGGTAACTGCGGCGTTGGGGTCCACCCCCTCAGGAGGCCTATTTTGGGTAATGAAAACAGTGGAAACCCTAATTTCAGTCTATATAAAGGGAAGTAACAAACTTAGCAAGGCACGATATTCATTTGCGCCGCTTAACACACACAATTACAGATTTACGTAAAATAGTTTTGGTGTTTCCTAGCCCTAAGATTGACTTGAGCGTCGGACTGCAAACGGCCTTTAGGGCGCCCTTTGTCTTTGCGATTTCAGGTGTTTGAACGAAAGAAAGGCACGAGCGAAGGCACAGAGGAAGGGGCGTGGGAGTATCGTGAGACGTACGAAGGCCCTCAAGTCAACTGGCAGGAACATTTGGCGCCCACCGTAGGGCCCGATACAAAACATTGTCCCACCAGCAAGAACTAGAAAGATGAGAAGTACGAGGCAAGGACCTGTTGCACCAAACGGAGGCGAAAACGTCACCCTGCAACAGGTTATGGAAACGATGTAGGCCCTTAAAGAGGAAATGGCTGCGTCAAGAGCAAACCAAGAACGCATCCAGGCTGATTTGGCGGTGTCACGGGCAACGAACGAAGAACTACGCCTTTCGAATGAGGAATTGCGCAGGGATCTACAAAACCAAGCAGGCGGACGTGAGGAAAGAGATCGAGAACCTGTGACGCCACCCAGGGAGTTTCCGATGTCGTTCTCACAAGAAATCATGGATGCCGTGATACCGGCCACATTCGTACGGCCCAAAGTTACCTTCATTGGTACAGAAGACTCGGAGGCCCATCTCACAGCTTTCCACACGCAAATGATGTTGGTTAGGGGCTCTGACGCAGTGAGATGCAAACTGTTCATGAACACTATGGTGGGAACAATGATGGATTGGTTCATCAGCCTCCCTGATGGCCACGTAACGGCGTTCCCACAACTCACCAAGCTATTTAGAGCGCAGTACATCACAAATCGCCCCCCTCCCACCCATCTCTTATGATCTTTTTGACATAAGATAGTATTAGGGGAGCCCTTGAAGGAGTTCCTTCACCATTTCGGAGCACAGGTGGTGAGGTTGAACCTCAAGGACGAAACGATGATGGTGCATGCGTTCAGAAAGGGCATTGTGCCAGATCCCTTCAATTAATCGCTTATCAGAAGCCACCCTAAGACCTTCACCGAGATGAGGCGCCGCGCGGTGATGAGGCAGAAGGGGAAGTTAACGAGGAGCGCACGTGTGTGGTTCCCACGCGCCCGCGTGCATCAGGTCGACCTCAACCCCTAAGGGTGCATGAGGCAACGACAGAGAAGAAGACCCCCGCGAAGCAGCAGCCTTATCAACCAAGAAGCCTCAAACCAGGGGTCGTGAGAGGGAGAACGTGCCACCAAGGCACGACTTCGTGGTAGAATTGAAGGACCTCATCGCTATCCCCAACACAGCGGAGAGGCTGAAGGTACCCCCCAAGACCGACAAAAAGCTCGGGCCCAACAAGAACGCCTAGTGTGAGTTCCACCAAGCATTCGGCCATCCCATACGCAACTGTTTGGCACTGGGACACCAACTAGATGAGTTGGTGAAGAGCGGTTTCCTGAGGGACTACTTGCAACAAAAGCAGGGGACCGAGGACGTGGCGGTGATAGGGGGTGGCCCGGGGCACGAAGTCCCTGTGCACGGTGAGATCCATAATTTCTCGAGAGGAGGTTGCACCACTTCTCAGCGGAAGAGGTACGCACGGGCGGTGATGTCAATAGAAGCACAAAGGGTCGATGATGCTTTCGATGTCGACCTTGTCTTCACCAAAGCCGACCTCCAAGATGTTGTTCCCCATGACAATGACCCGGTGGTAATCTCAGTAGTAACCGCGGGAAGGAAGGTGCACCGTGTACTGGTGGATCAAGGAAGCTCGGCAGACGTAATGTTCTGGACGACTTTTAACAAGCTGCAATTGTCACCTGACATGCTAAGGCCCTATACTGGCTGCCTATACAGTTTCGCGGGAGACCAGGTGATGTGATTCCAATAGCCACATAGAACAAGATTCTTGACATTTTTAGGAATCACCTTGAGCTGGAAAATATAGAGGCACTTTCTTAGAGTTGGATCATGGTTCTAAGTCAAGAACTCACCAATAACAAGTACCAAATCCCAAACTCATTTGGATGAACCAAATATTGTCAAATTGAATCAACAAAGGAATTATAAAATGGATTGACCGAACAGAATTAGGCAAGAAAACATATGAACCGAACATAAAAGGAATTGAAAACAAAAACAGAACATAGGTGCTGGAAAATGGAATTAGCCGAACCAAAACAAATCAAAAACACAAGGCAACATGAACAATTGAAAAAGAAGAAAGGAAGGAGAAGAGAATGCTCATGAAGATGGAAGAATGGTTGGATGATCACGCCACTAGAAGTATGGATGCTCCTAGATGAGTGTGCAAGCCGCCACTTGAGGAAACCATGGTCCTTCAAGATAAGACTAGAGTAGAAGGCTCAAAAGCTCTCCAAATGCTCACTCCAATTTTGAGTATAGTTTCTTTAGATAAATTCAAATCTGAATTTTACAAGGAAGGCACCTCTATTTATAGCCTAAGGTGTTGAAAATGAAAGCTAAAACAATTCAAAATTCCCTCCCAAATCAAACTAGAACCGGCGCTTATTTGCAAAGCAAGGAAGGTGAGATCCTTTCCTTCACTTTGGCACCCCCTATTCTACTCCTACACCTATCTACTAATACACCCCCCTAAAGCTCCTAACTAAAGCCTAAAAGATGCTATAACAAAAGAGGTTTCTAAAGTTTCCCTCTAAGCACCTTCAACTAAAGAAACTACAAAAAGAGAAAATAAATGTCCTCTAGCTCCCAAAGCTTTGAACATGCTTCTTGTAATCCTTTGAGGTGGACTTTGACCTCCATGGGGGTCCTCCATTTGTGCCTCCACCTCTTCTTGAGCTTGATGAGTGGCCTCCATGTTCTCTTGAGCTTGATCTCCATCATACTCCCCGAGTTGGAGAGAATTCGACCACGAATTCTGGAGACCTACAAAAAAAGGAGTTAGATCGCTGACATTAAAAGTATGACTACCTAAGAATGTATCAGGCATATCTAACTCATAAGCATTGTCATTAATCCTCTTGAGGACTTGGAAAGGTCCATCCCCTCGAGGCATTAGTTTGGACTTCCTTTGAGTAGGAAAACGATCCTTCCTCAAATGAAGCCAAACCCAATCGCCCTCATCAAACAACAATGCTTTTCTCCTTTTATTGGCAAGTTCAGCATACTTGCCAACCTTCTTCTCAATTCTCTTCTTGATGTCTTTATGCAAAGTTTTCACAAAAGAAGCCTTTTCATCCCCATCTTTGCACAAGACATCTTCAAGAAGGGGAATAGGAAGAAGATCAAGAGGTGTTAGGGGATTAAACCCATAGACCACCTCAAAAGGAGAATGGGAGGTGGTAGAATTTACTACTCGGTTATATGCAAACTCAACATGGGGTAGTAAATTCTCCCACACTCTAGGATTCCCCGAAATAAAGCATCTCAATAGTTGTCCCAAAGTTCTATTCACCACCTCGGTTTGACCATCAGTTTGTGGGTGGCAAGTGGTAGAAAATAAAAGCTTAGTTCCAAGCTTGCCCCACAAGGTCTTCCAAACGTGACTCAAGAACTTAGGATCTCTATCGGACAGTGTAGACCTAGGAATCCCATGCAAGCGAACCACTTATTGGTAGAAGAGGTTTGCAATGTGGCATGCATCATCCACTTTGTGGCAAGGAATAAAGTGAGCCATCTTTGAAAAACGATCCACTACCACAAAAATGGAGTCCTTTCCCTTTGATGTCTTGGGTAAGCCTAAGATGAAATCCATAGATATATCTACCCAAGGCATTGAAGGGATAGGAAGAGGAGTATAAAGACCATGGGGATGCATTTTAGACTTAGCTTTGCGGCAAGCTATGCATTTATCACACAAACTATGAACATGTTTATGCATATGAGGCCAAAAGAAATGTTCATGCAACACATCCAAAGTTTTAGCAACCCCAAAATGTCCCATTAAACCCCCCTCATGAGCTTCTCTAACAAGAGATAATCTAATAGAGCATTGGGGAACACAAAGACGTTTTCCTTTAAAAAGAAAGCCATCTTGAATAAAAAAGTCTTTGTGTCCTCCTTTAAGACACTCTTGATAGATGGGAGAAAAATCAAGGTCATCATGATAAAGTTCCTTAATGTGATCAAAACCAAGATATTGAGAGGTTAAAAGATTTAGCAAGGTGTATCTTCTAGAAAGAGCATCCGCCACAATATTTATTTTGCCTTGCTTGTGTTTGATCACATAAGGAAATTGCTCAATGAATTCCACCCACTTAGCATGCCTCTTGTTAAGTTTGTTTTGGCTTTTCAAATATTTAAGAGATTCATGATCACTATGTATCACAAACTCTTTGGGAAAAAGATAGTGTTGCCAAGTAAACAAAGCCCTAACAAGTGCATACAATTCCTTATCATAGGTGGAATAGTTGAGATGACTTCCCTTCAATTTCTCACTAAAATAGGCTATGGGGTGACCCTCTTGAAGGAGAACAGCCCCAATACCTATACTTGAAGCATCACACTCAATCTCAAATGTCTTAGTGAAATTAGGAAGGGCCAAGATGGGAGCATTAGTCAATTTTTCTTTCAAAGTATCAAAAGCATTTTGTTGTGCTTCTCCCCAATGAAAGACCACCTCCTTTTTCACTATGTCATTGAGTGGTGCGGCAATGGTACCAAAGTTTGGGACAAATCTTCTATAGAAAGAAGCTAGTCCATGAAAACTTCGGACCTCATTCAAAGATTTCGGTGTAGGCCAATTTTGAATGGCCACCACCTTTGTTTTGTCCACATGGACCCCTTTACAACTCACAACAAACCCTAGGAATTCTATATGATCAAGAGCAAACATACATTTAGCAAGGTTAGCATACAAATGTTCCTTCCTAAGGGTTTCTAAAACTTGCCTAACATGCAACCTATGGTCATTCAAAGATAAGCTATAAATGAGAATGTCATCAAAGTAAACCACAACAAACTTACCAATGAAAGGTCTAAGAGCATGATGCATGAGGCGCATGAAGGTACTTGGTGCATTAGTTAAACCAAAAGGCATAACTAACCACTCATATAAACCAAAGTTGGTCTTAAAAGCCGTCTTCCATTCATCACCCGGTTTGATACGGATTTGATTGTAGCCGCTTTTAAGATCAATCTTTGAAAAGATTTTTGAACCATGTAATTCATCCAACAAATCATCTAGTCTAGGTATGGGATGCCTATACTTAATGGTTATGTTATTGATGGCCCTACAATCCGAACACATTCGCCATGTGCCATCCTTTTTTGGCACTAAGATGATAGGCATAGCACAAGGACTCATGCTATCTTGCACCCACCCTTTCTCAATCAAAGCCTCAACTTGTTGGCGAATTTCCTTGGTTTTACTTGGATTGGTCCTATATGCTGGCCGATTTGGTAAAGAAGAGCCCGGTATCAAATCAATTTGGTGCTCAATCCCTCTCAAAGGTGGAAGTCCATTTGGAGGATCTTGAAACACATCTTTGAACTCTTCTACCAAATTTTCCAAGCAATGAGGACTATCAACAAGTGATTCTATGCTAAGAGTTCTAGGGATGGCTAAAAAAAGAGGATGATGAGCCACTATTTCCCTTTCAATGTCACGCCTAGACACAAGGAGTGTAGGCTTAGAACTCTTATCTTTTTTATCTTTTTTATCTTTTTCACTCTCCCTCTTTTTCTTCATGATAACTTGGTCCTCATGGACTTCTCTTGGAGAGAGAGATTTTAAAGTAACCTTGTGACCATGGAATTCAAAAGATAATTTGTTGGTAAAGCCATCATGTAAAACTTTTCTATCAAATTGCCAAGGCCTTCCCAAAAGAACATGAGTGGCTTCTATGGGCACAACATCACATAATACCTCATCTTTGTATTTTCCAATGGAGAAATGGATGAGGACTTGTTTATTAACAATTATTTCTCCTACTTCACTAAGCCATTGTAACTTGTAGGGCTTTGTATGAGAGATAGTAGGCAATCCAAGCTTATCTACTACTCTTGTACTAGCCACATTTGCACAACTACCCCCATCCACTATCAAGGAACAAATGTTGTTTTGAATAAGACATCTTGTATGGAAAATATTTTCCCTTTGACTTTCATCAAAAGGTTGTGAAACTTGTCCAAGAAGTCTTCTCACAACTAACAAGTCCCCTTCAAGTGGACATTCGCTCTCTTCCTCACTAGATGCATGAGAATGCAATGAATGCTTTGGAGAATCCGAATCATGCTCACTAACTACAATGCCCTCATGCATGTACATACTTCGTTTGGAAGGACAATTTGCAGCAATATGACCATAACCCATACATTTAAAGCATTTAGTGTTAGATGTTCTAGTGGGAGACTTAGGTCTAGAAGTTGATGGCTTAGATTCCTTGGGTTTGAAAGAAGAATCTTTGGAAGGATGTTTAGAAAAAGAAGTTTTGTTTCTCCAAGACTTGGAGTAGTATCCATCATTGGAAGCATTTTTAAAAGAGTTTTTCTTAGCAAGTTGGGCTTCCACCTTCATTGCAAGATGAACTAAAGAGCCCAATGATGAATACTCTTGTAACTCAACAATGTCTTGAATATCCTTCCTAAGACCACTCACAAACCTAGCAACCATGGCTTCTTCACTTTCTTCTAATTCAATTTTAAGCACAAGCGTCTCAAGCTCCTTATAATATTCATCCACATTTAGCGTGCCTTGTTGAAACCGTTGGAGTCTCAACATGAGGTCTTTCCTAAAATGTGGGGGCACAAACCTAGCGCGCATATGATCCTTTAAAGAGTTCCAAGAGTCCACGGGAGGACCCTTGTGATAGATAATGTCCTTTACAATTCCATGCCACCATTTCATGGCATAATCACTAAATTCTAGGGTGGCTAGCTTGAGCTTATGCTCATCTTGGATCTCAAAAATTTGTTCACACTTAGCCTCCCAATCTAAATACACATTTGGATCACTAGAACCATTAAAACAAGGTAGCTTGACCGAAGGAAGCTTGGACTTTGCATCATGGTAGAAGCCATTGCCGTAGTGAATTCTTTCTCCGTGGTGATGATGTCTTTGTCCATGGACTTGGGGTGGAGGTCTCCTTCTCCTATGCTCATCTTCACGGCCAACATCATTTGAAGAAGCTCTTGAAGATGGTCTATGAGAATGATGTCCATCATGGATAGAAGGAGATGGTCTAGTTTGTTGGACCTCCATCTTTTGCAATTTCTCCTCCAACCGTCTAATTGTTCTTTGAGCTTCATGTAATTCACCAATAATTGAAGCTTTGGAAGGAGAATTCTGCTTGTAGGATGCATCACTTGAAAATCCAGCCATTTGTAATTAAAAACAGCAAACACACAAAAACAGCAAACAAGTTAAAAATTAGCAAAAACAGTGAGCTGTAATGAAACTGCCGAAGTGAACTTAAGGCTGAAAAAGATATCACTCTCAAAGAAATAATGTTCTTGCTCCAATCTGATCTTGAGGCCTTGGAATCCTCAAATGAAATATGTCAAAGCAAGCACACCAATCTTAAGAGCAAACCACCACAAAACCAAAGAAACAATAAAGACAAACAAGAAAAGGTATAAGCAAGGAAAAGGTAATTGCAAAAGGAATACTATATGTAAGACAAACTCAAAGAGTAAGAATGAAAGACAATCAAGAAAATAAAGAACTCAATGAGAAAAGTAGGCACACAAAAGAATACCTAAGGAAAAGCACTAGAGTAGATGAAGAAAACAAAAAAAAATTTAGCTACTGGAAATTTTTTTTTTATGCAAACTGTGTTTGATATTCACTGATTTAACTGGAACGTTGTAGAGCGAACTGGATTATGAAATTTATACCACAGAAACTTCAAGATGTTAACTCAAAAATGACACTGGAATCAAATAAAAACAGTAAGCCAATTGAGAGAAATAAATTTTTTAAAATCGCTGCCAGATTACCGTATTTTTTTCGGCAGGAATGTACACTTTTTTTATTTTATTTATCATTTTTTGTGTACTTCATATTTTTGAATGATTCTTTTTTCTATTCTTTTCTAACACTTTGAATATCTCAAATCCAGAATTTCAGAATTTTACAGTACGTAAATCAGTTGCAATAAGGAAAAACAGTAAGCACTTTTTTCAGAAACAGAGGAATCCTAATAGGAATAAAAAACAGGATGATGAACTAGCAAAGACATAATAGAAAATGATGTATTGGAACTTGTATAGGTCTAGAATACAAGTATGAACTCAATTCTAAAAAGAAAATGCACAAAGGATCAACATCAAATCAGAAAATTATATGACATCAAAGCAAGAAACAATCAAAACAATAAAAGTACTACTAGAAGTAATGACATATATGGAATAACATGACTAAGACAAAACTTGACATGATTCAAAAATTAAAAGACACAACACAAATTGTAACAAGTGAAAGGAAGCTTAAGGTAAACTCTAGGAAGGATAATGCCATTCCAAAAGAGCAACCGTACTCATAAGAATTATGAGTGCCATAAACCTTTCCTCAAACACTTGGAGCAAAAGAAAAACAGCAAGAATACTCAATTAAAATTCTAAACCAGAAACTTAAATTGCAAGAAATTAAAAAGAGCTCTTGAAATAAAGTGCACACAACTCAACAATTAAACAAGAATGAACCTAAGACTCATGATACCACATGATGTGATTCCAATAGCCACATAGAACAAGATTCTTGACATTTTTAGGAATCACCTTGAGCTGGAAAATATAGAGGCACTTTCTTAGAGTTGGATCATGGTTCTAAGTCAAGAACTCACCAATAACAAGTACCAAATCCCAAACTCATTTGGATGAACCAAATATTGTCAAATTGAATCAACAAAGGAATTATAAAATGGATTGACCGAACAGAATTAGGCAAGAAAACATATGAACCGAACATAAAAGGAATTGAAAACAAAAACAGAACATAGGTGCTGGAAAATGGAATTAGCCGAACCAAAACAAATCAAAAACACAAGGCAACATGAACAATTGAAAAAGAAGAAAGGAAGGAGAAGAGAATGCTCATGAAGATGGAAGAATGGTTGGATGATCACGCCACTAGAAGTATGGATGCTCCTAGATGGGTGTGCAAGCCGCCACTTGAGGAAACCATGGTCCTTCAAGATAAGACTAGAGTAGAAGGCTCAAAAGCTCTCCAAATGCTCACTCCAATTTTGAGTATAGTTTCTTTAGATAAATTCAAATCTAAATTTTACAAGGAAGGCACCTCTATTTATAGCCTAAGGTGCTGAAAATGAAAGCTAAAACAATTCAAAATTCCCTCCCAAATCAAACTAGAACCGGCGCTTATTTGCAAAGCAAGGAAGGTGTGATCCTTTCCTTCACTTTGGCACCCCCTATTCTACTCCTACACCTATCTACTAATACACCCCCCTAAAGCTCCTAACTAAAGCCTAAAAGATGCTATAACAAAAGAGGTTTCTAAAGTTTCCCTCTAAGCACCTTCAACTAAAGAAACTACAAAAAGAGAAAATAAATGTCCTCTAGCTCCCAAAGCTTTGAACATGCTTCTTGTAATCCTTTGAGGTGGACTTTGACCTCCATGGGCGTCCTCCATTTGTGCCTCCACCTCTTCTTGAGCTTGATGAGTGGCCTCCATGTTCTCTTGAGCTTGATCTCCATCACCAGGTGGAGGTGCGTGGACACTTAGAGCTTAGGACCACCTTCACGGATGGTACCGCGTCCCACATGCAGAGCATCAGGTATCTCGTCGTCAATGCCCCCTCCGCTTATAACATGTTGTTGGGTATACCTACGCTAAATAGGATGGGGGCGGTGCCGTCGACGAGGCACATGAAGATGAAACTTCCTGACTTGGCGGGAAAAGTGATTATCATCAAGTTAGACCAGCAGGAGGCCAAGAGATGTTATGAGAACAACCTCAAAATGAAGAGAGGTGATGGAGGAGGGCCAAACACATCTCACCATGGAAGCCAAGACCCAAGGCTAGACCGTGATGAGCGTCTAGCCTCAAGGATGGAGCGTCTAGGACGTGATGAGGGAAGGCTACACATGAAGCGTCTAGGAGGAGACCTAGACCGTCTAGGACCCATTACCCTAAACCCTAAACCCATTACAAGGTCAATGGCTAAGCACATTCACGCCCAATTGGATGAAGCCACGGATGGAAGAGAGAAAGCCTTGTACATGTTACATGGAGGCCCATTAGGCGTGCTTAGTAATTAGAGCAGTGCTAGAAAGCATAAAAGAGTGAACATTCTAGAATCTTTCCTTACTTGGCCGGTCATGAGCATGTGCCATGTGCCTTGTCATTTTTTGCATTTCATTTGGCTCTCATTTCATTTACACTTACCTTAGTATTTACGGCCCTATAGCCTATAAATAGGGAGGCCATCTCTTCTATTTTCCAAGTTTATTGTGAGTAAAGTTATGCTGCCATTTTGTGCCAAGCTTTGCTTCTCCCTAGAACTCTAGGCTCTAAACTTCACATCCTTCACCTTTCCTTGGGCTGGCCGAACCTCCCAATGTTCATACACATCATGCACCTTCAAGATCAACATCACTCTTAGGAGGATCTTGCACACACACATCCATAGCTTCCGCACCATCTCTTACATGATTCAAGAAGAACTTCATGAATTTTGCCATCATTTGGTATCATGAGCTTAGGTTCTTCAAGATGAGTTGTTCTTGGTCTTTTCATTTTTAGTTCTTCTTTATTTCATGTTGTTCATCTTATTTCCATAATTGTCTTGCTGTTTTTTTACATTTTAATTTGTTTTGGTGTGCTATTTGGAAGATCCAACCGGTGCACTTTGTTCAATTGATCTTGAACAATTCTTGTGCAAATTGTGATAGGATTCCATACACCTTTGAGTTGCTGTTTTCTTTTAGGTTTTTGAGTCTTTATTGCACTTTTAATTTGGTTCATATTATGCTTTTGAGTCTTTAATTTCTGAATCCATATATGTTTTGTCAAGTCATGTTCATCCACAATGTCAACAATTCTTAGTAGTCCTTTATTTGGCTTGATTGTTTCTTGATTTTGGGTATCTTTAATTGCTTTGAATCTGCTGTTCTTTGATCTTTTGGTGCCTTTTTAATTTTATTTTGAGTTCATATCTGTGTTAGATCCTACACAAATTCTATTTCACAAATTCCATTGTGTTTAAATTTTGGTATCTTGCTGTTTTTTGTTTCCAGTTTTCCAGAATCCCCTGTTTCACATTCTCTGTGCTGGCTGTTTTGTTCCAGAAAAATATTTTCACTCATAGGAAAATTTTGATTCTCTGGAATATGCAAGTTTGAAGTGTAATAGAAAGGGAAAAAAAAGAATTAGTTCAAAAGAATCAACAGAAAAAAAAATGATAAATCTTTTAAAATCAGTGTGCAAATCTGAGGCGCTACAGCTGGCGTAACTGAACACCAAAATTGGAAAATTTATTAAAAACAAATGGTGCATGCGTTTTGAGTGATTCCAAAGCCATATTTTAGCTAAGATCTTTAATATCTTGCATATCAAATTTCAGAATCATATCTTAAAAACACAGCTCATCATAAATTGGGGAAAAACACGTTTCTGGCCCACAACAATTTTCCAGTGGTGCTGTTTTTTATTTTGTAATCTAATTCTAGTGCCATTCTTAGGAATTCTTTTGTGTGCCTACCTTTAATTGAGTACCTTTTATTTGCTTGCTTAATATTTCTTGGACCTCTTTCTAGTTGTCATAATGTAACTTCTTTTGGTGGTACTGTTTTTTTACCGACTAGGTAGTCGGGAGTGATGACGTGGCAGCAAGCGATAATATAGGCGTGTTGAATGGAACATCTGGCCGACAGAAGGGAAAGACATCGGGAAGCTCGTGTAGTCGCCAATCATTAAGTTGGCGTGCTCCGATCTCTAGCATATCTAAGCCGGCGGTCACCATGCTTGTGTCATAGTCGCCGTATGCGAGCTTAGGCGACCAAGTGATCAGAGATCGCCAAGAGGGGGACATCGCCGAAAGATCAGGAAAGCTTGTTCAAGGCTTTCAAGGGGCACGAGTACGGAGGATGAAGTTATCCAATGATCATTCCCTAGCCAGAGGTTGAGGCCAGGGAACAGTTTACCAGAACATGCACGATGAGCAAGATCGTGATGGCGGCAAGCAAGACCACAGAGAAGGTGTGCATGGTGACGCCCCGTGCTCGCCATTAGAAGAGATCGCGCTCCAAGGCAGCTATGCACCGAGTTGCTCCTCACCTGAGTAACTTAGTCGAACAGCCTGAAGAGTACAAATGGCGCTCAAGCAGAAGACGTTCCAGATGGTGACGCGTGTACAGATGGATGCGAGCCACGTGTCCAGAGGTGTAACCGTCAGAAGAGAGAAAACACATAGGTATATAAGGAACTCTTAACAGATTCTGAGGTATGCGCGTTTAGAACACTTCTTTACGCTTTGAGAACACTTGAGTACGCTGAGAGAGATTTTGCACGGTTCCTTGAGTTTTTTAGCTTTTCTCTCTTAGAGTTTTGGTGATTTCGTCATTGACTTGAGCGTCGGAGCGCGATCGGCTGCAGCGGCACCACTCTGTCTTTTGCAGGTTCTTGAGGAGAATCGAGGTGTGAAGGACGGAAGCTAGCGTGGCGCAAAGTCGATCCAGAGGGAGATACCTTTGACGTGGCAAGACTCTTGCGCTCTGGTCAACCGGAAGGATCAGTTTTATTCAATTAAATTGTTTCTTGCTTTTGTTCTTTGACCTCTAATTTGGTGCTGGAATTTATTCTCCTTTGGTGCTTAATTGAATGGAAACTTGACTTGGGTAAGGTCTAGTATTTTGATAGGTGCTGGAATTGGAGAATTTAGACCTTCATTCTAAGGGGAAACAAAGCCAAGGCAGAATCAAGCTTTCTTGAAAACACTACAAACACTTGGAGGGCCAACAAGCAAAGACAATAAGGAAGTGCATTTAGCAAAAAGAGGATCAACAAAGGGAGTTTTCTTAATTTCCTTGCAACTTAATTTGTGTTAATTACCTCTTAATTATGTTATTAGACGGGGAGTGTGTCTTCAAGGGCTCCAAGTGTCCAAGAAGCCTCACCTAGGGCCGACTAGTATAAAACTCTTTAATTAGCAATTGTTAATTGTTTTTAGTTGTTTCTATATTGCTTAATTAGTAACGCTTTGTATGTGTGGTTGTTTTAAGCTTTCTTAAAATCGTCTAGCTTTGTTAACTAGTTCGCATACATTGTTTTTCTTGCATTGAAAAAAAAAAGTTTTGATTTCTCAACTTAATTGTGTTCTAAGTAGTTTACTAAGACATTGAGGGATAGTTTTTGGCTAAGGAAAAGGCTTGGTACTTAAGTAGTCCTTTGTGACTCACCTCCCTTACCTGGAAAACTACCTTCTTTGACTTTCCTAAATTTCCTCAAGGTAAAGCACTTATATACACAAAAACTTTAGCCATGTCTTCTCCTCCTCACTCTCCAAAGTCTATTGAAAGTGAAGTAAAATCTATAAAATCTCTTTTAAAAGAAGTTTCACAAGCTGTGCAACTAATTTCTTTTAGACAATTGGAGAATGAGAATAAAATTATTGAATTGGCTAAAGCCCAAGAAGAGAAATCCCAAAAATCACAAAAATCAAAGAAAACTCATACTCATGCATCTAGGAGTAATGATCTCTAAGTGAGGGAAGCCTTAGAATTAATGACTATTACCAACCACCCCCTAGAAGGAATAGGCAAAGGGAGCAAGAGGGGCCAAGGGAAACTAGAGTAGACCTACCTCACTTCCATGGTAAGGAGAATGTAGAAACCTATCTAGATTGGGAGATGAAGGTAGAACAACTCTTTGCTTGCCATAGGGTGAGTGAAGAACGTAAGGTAGCCCTAGCCACCCTTAGCTTCCAAGGGAACGCCATGTATTGGTGGACCTCTCTCGAAAGAGAAAGACGTCTTCATAGGGAACCTCCCATTACATATTGGAATGACCTTAGGGGAGCCCTAAGACGCCGACACATACCTTCCTACTACCATAGGGAGTTGATGGACAAGCTCCAAAGACTCCAACAAAAAAACATGAGTGTGGAAGAGTATAGACAAAAAATGGAGCTCTACATGATGAGAGCATCCATTAGAGAAGAGGAGGATACCACAATAGCTAGGTTCCTTAGTGGTCTATCACTTGAGATAAGAGATAGTGTGGAGATCTTACCTTACCAAGACTTGAATGACTTGGTTCAACTTTGCATGAAAGTTGGGCAACAAATCATACGCAAAACGTCAAGTCAAAAGGTGAGCCCTTACTCTAACTTTTATCCCAAGAAAGAGTTTAGAAGGGAGGGTAGTACATCAAAAGAAAAACCAAAAGAACCTACCAAACCTTTCACCAAAGAAACCTCCACCCCACCCATCCGAGCTAGATATGTTAAGTGTTTCAAGTGCTATGGTAGAGGGCATGTGCAAGCACAATGTCCAAACCAAAGGACTATGTTTCTTAAGGGTGTAGATGAATACACTAGTGGCGAGGATGAGCCTAGTGAGAGAGAGGAAGGGGGAGAGGATGAGAGGGTAGCTCCACTAGAGGGAGAATTGCTTATGATTAGGAGAACCCTCAACAATCACCCTAGCACATCCATTGAAACACAAAGAGAGAACATATTTCATACAAGATGCAATGTTTTAGAAAACATATGTTCCCTCATTGTGGATAGTGGATCTAGTTGTAATTGTTGTAGTGCTAGG
The DNA here is from genome assembly GCF_000499845.2 of Phaseolus vulgaris. Classification (NCBI taxonomy): domain Eukaryota; kingdom Viridiplantae; phylum Streptophyta; class Magnoliopsida; order Fabales; family Fabaceae; genus Phaseolus; species Phaseolus vulgaris. The sequence continues at coordinate 23,721,003 of NC_023755.2, forward strand.
ATGGTGAAAAAGCTTAAGCTACAAGTAGTTCCTCACCCAAAACCTTATAAACTTCAATGGCTTAATGAAAATGGGGAACTACATGTAGACAAGCAAGTGGAAATCAAGTTTTCCATAGGGAACTACAAAGACAAAGTTTTATGTGATGTAGTACCTATGGAAGCTTGTCATATCTTATTAGGGAGACCATGGCAATTTGATAAGAAAACCTTGCATGATGGTCTCACTAACAAAATTTCCTTCACCCACAAGTATAAAAAGTTTGTACTTAGTCCTTTACCATACTCTCAAGTGGTAAAAGACCAAATACAAATGAAGCAAAAGAGGGATGAGGAAAAAAAAAAAAAAGAGCGCTAGAAAAAGAGAAAATCCTTAGGGATAGGAAGGCGTGGGAGAAGAGTGTTCCTTCCCACAAGGTTGATCAACAAGAAAAGCCTCTTGAAAACGTTTTTGAAAATTTGCTTCTTGTTGAAAAACCAAGCCTTATCTTTTGTAAAGGAGCACTTACATGCACTGCCACAAGTAGTGAACTTATGAATTTACCTCCTCAAATAGAAAATCTTTTAAGTGAATTTGAAGATCTATTCTCTAATGAGGGTCCCATTGGGCTTCCTCCCCTTAGAGGTATAGAACATCAAATTGACTTCATTCCGGGGGCAAGCCTACCAAATAGGCCTGCTTATAGAACAAACCCCGAGGAAACAAAGGAGATAGAATCACAAGTTCAAGACTTGTTGGAGAAGGGTTGGGTTCAAAAGAGCCTAAGCCCTTGTGTTGTACCTGTCTTGTTGGTGCCCAAAAAGGATGGAAAATGGCGCATGTGTTGTGATTGTCGAGCAATTAACAACATCACCATCAAGTATAGGCATCCAATCCCAAGGCTTGACGATATGCTTGATGAATTACATGGGTCAACTCTATTCTCCAAAATTGACCTTAAAAGTGGATATCACCAAATTCGAATCAAGGAGGGTGATGAGTGGAAAACCGCTTTTAAGACCAAATTTGGATTATATGAGTGGTTGGTGATGCCCTTTGGGCTAACTAATGCCCCAAGTACATTCATGAGGCTTATGAATCACACCTTGAGAGATTGTATAGGTAAATATGTAGTAGTTTATTTTGATGATATCTTTGTGTATAGTAAAACCCTAGAAGACCATCTAAGTCACCTTAGGGAAGTTCTTTTACTGCTTAGGAAAAATAGTCTTTTTGCAAATAGGGATAAGTGTACCTTTTGTGTAGATAGTGTAGTTTTCTTAGGCTTCATAGTAAACAAAAAAGGGGTGCATGTAGATCCCGAGAAAATCAAAGCCATTCCTGAGTGGCCCACTCCACAAAATGTAAGTGATGTAAGAAGTTTTCATGGGTTAGCTAGCTTCTATAGAAGGTTTGTGCCTAATTTTTCTAGTCTACCTTCTCCTTTGAATGAGCTTGTTAAAAAAGATGTTGCATTTTGTTGGAATGAAAAGCATGAGCAAGCCTTCCAAAGGCTAAAAGCTCAACTCACCAATGCACCAATTCTATCTCTCCCAAATTTTTCTAAAACTTTTGAGATAGAGTGTGATGCATCGGGGGTAGGCATAGGTGCGGTATTGTTGCAAGGTGGACACCCCATTGCTTCTTTTAGTGAAAAACTCCATGGTGCCACCCTCAACTATCCCACCTATGACGAAGAGCTCTATGCTCTTGTGCGAGCCCTAAAGACTTGGGAACACTACCTTGTGTCCAAAGAATTTGTCATCCATAGTGATGAGATTCCAATAGCCACATAGAGAAAGGTTCTTGACCTTCTTAGGAATCAACTTGAGTTGGACAATAGTTAGGCACTTTTTCTTAGAATTGGATCATTATTCTAAGTCAAGAACTCTCCAAAAGTAGCACCAATTCCAAACTCACATGGAAGTTCCAATTATAGTCAAATTGAACCGAACAAAATGGAACAAAAGATAAGCAAACTGAATTAGAAGTGCTGGAAATTAAAATGCACCGAACCAAAACAGAAAAGAATAAGAACAGCTGCTGGAAAATGAAAAATAACCAAACCAAAACTCAAGAACACAAACTAAACATGAACAATTGAAAGAGTAGGAAGAAAGGAAAAGAGAAAAGCTTATGGAGATGGAAGAGAAGGTGAGTGATCACGCCACTAGAAGGATGGTTGTTCCTAGATGAGTGTGCTGCCGCCACTTGAGGACACCATGGATCCTTCAAGATAAGACTAGAGAAGAAGGCTCAAAAGCTCTCCAATGCTCACTCAAAAATTGAGTATAGTTTCTTTACTCTCATTTCAATTCTGAAAAATACAAGGGTTGCACCTTAATTTATAGCCTAAGGTGCTGAAATGTAAGCTACACAAATTAAAAAAACTCCCTCCTAAAAGTTTCTAGAATTGGCGCCTAAAACAATGCATGAGGAAGGTGTGATCCCTTCTCTCACTTTGGCACCTCCTTATTTACTCCTACACCTATCTACTAACATACCCCCCCCTAAAACTCCTAACTAAAGACTAAAAGATGCTTTAACAATAGAGGTTTCTAATGTTTCCCTCTAAGCACCTTCAACAATATTATTTATTATTTAATACTTGGCCTTGCCCTTCATGAGATGAACTTGGGCTTTTTGGGCTTTGGCCTACTTGGGCTTGGGCTTGGGCTTGGGCTTTGGGCCTCATCTTTTGCAAAGAATAATAAGAAAAACTTTAAATGTGAGGGCGAATGATCTTGTCCTTCATTATTAAAAGCCTTCTTTATTTGATTCGCATCATACTCCCCGAGTTGGAGAGAATTCGCCCACGAATTTTGAATCCCTGCATATAACAAAGTCAGTTTACTTTTACAATCGAAAGTGTAAGAAAAAGGAATACATGACTTAGCGGATGGAACCAAAGGGATTGCAGAAAAGGAGGTGTTATAAATTGATCCTGCCTGTTGACCGGAACGCTGGAAACTGCCTCGTCAAAGGATCGACGTGCACACCGCTTCTCACCTCCGTTCCTCTTCGGGATCTACCTCAAGAACCTGCAAAGAAACAGCACGGCGCCGCTGCGGCCGATCGCACTCCAACGCTCAAGTCAGTGACGGTATCACCAAAAACTAAGAGAACTAGAACCGTGCAAATCCTCTCTCACAGTCAGCTCTAACTCGCAAGCGTAAAGTGTATGAACTGAACGTGCGTACCTCAGAAAGTTTGTTAAGAACTCTTATATACCTGGTAGCTTTCTCTCTCCTGGCAGTTACAGACTTGGACACGTGGCCCGCATCCAACTGTACACGTGGCCCGCATCCAACTGTACACGTGCCATCATCTGGAGGCTCCCTGACTTGGCGCTGCTTCTACTCTCATTTTGGCTAAGTTACTTATGCATGGTACTGCCCAGTGCATAGCTAACTTAGGAGTGCGATCTCTACTGGAACTGGCGAGTTAGGGCCTTCATACACCTTCCCTGTGGTCTCGCCGGCCGCCTTCATAATCTGCTTTTTCTTCATCTTCGGCGATGTGCTCGCTCTGGCGATCTCCAATGACTGGGTCGCCTGAATCTATATCTGGCGACTTGATCTTTAACCTGGCGATCGCCGATTCTGGTAAGCTGGAAATCGGAACACGCCAACTTAACAACTGGCGACTACACGTGCCCCCCGACTTCCTTCCCTTCTGCCAACCTGGCGCCTTCTCAACACGCCCACACTGTAGCAGGATGCCATGTCATCACACCCGACCACCAGGGCGGTACACAAGCCCCCCAGTCTTAAGCGAAGACTTGTCTAGCGAAAAGACTGAAAGAGCCTTCGTTAACACCGATCGACGTGGCACTGACGTGGAATTCCAAGCGGTTGTACCTTCTGCTGCTCTGACGCCCCACCAAACCCCTCACTCATCGTCTGACGCGTGGCTTCATCAACGGCTCTCTTCACTTGCCGTTTGCGCTTCCTAAACCATTTCGAAAACCCTTAAACCCATTTCGCTCCACTGTTCCATCACTTTCTTCGTGCTTGCAAACGCTCTAACTTCCTTCTGCGAAAACTCTCAACGCTCTTCAACGCTCTAGATCACAATCTTCCTCCATCGTCTTCCTGATCATCGAAAGGTAACTACTTTCCTTCATCTGCTGGTTTTTCCTTGCATTTTCACCGATTTGCATCATCCTGTAACTGCTTGGTGCATACGCTGTGGGCTGTTTTTCCATTTATTCTTCTGCGTAACTCAGGGCTTCGTCAATCGTCGCAACGAACCTACATTCGTTCGTCTTTCACCTTCCTTCTATGATCGAGTCAGCCTTTGTAACCCCCCTGATCATTTTTCCTTTCTTCTTCCTTTGCAGCTGCTATCATGACTTGCACCAAGATTACCCCGAACCCCCCTCCATCAGCACGAAACCTTCCTTCACAAGCACACGACTCAACACAAGTTCGTGGCGCTTCCTCTTCGCAGGCTGAGAGGCCTGCGTCTTCCCAATCTGCCCTGGCCCAGGCGACTCCACCTAACGCTGGAGGAGCCCCCGTTCCTCTGCCAGACTTCAAAACTTTATACCCCTGGGCCACCTCAACCCTTCTGAAAGAGACGTCCTCTGTGAACACTGCGGGAGCAGTCTTGCGGCTGACTAAGGGGGACGAGATCCACCAATCGTTTCACAAGGAGCACGACGAAAAGATGATGGTGCTGCCTTGCCCTGCCGACCTGCCCGTGTGTGCTGATGACAAAGTAAGCGCCGACGGGCCCTTCTGCTTTGTCTATACAACTTTGTTCAAGAAAGTCAAGCTCAGGTTCCCCTTCACTCGATTCGAGAGGGAACTTCTGACTGAGCTCAACATTGCTGCCGCCCAGCTTCATCCCAACAGCTGGGCGTTTGTTCGAGCCTTCCAAGTGACGTGCGCCCACCTGGGGTTGCCCGCGTCGGTGGACGTGTTTTTGTTCCTTTTCGAAGCCAAGCACCCAGGAGACCGCCTGTGGGTCAGCTTGAACGCGATTGCTGGGAGGTCCATCTTTACCATCTTCCAGCAATCGTACAAAGACTGGAAGGGGAAATTCGTCCAAGTACGTGCAAACGACAAGGACACCTCCCTTCTCGATGGTTTCCCCTTGTACTGGGTGGACAAGGGGAAAAAGGAGTCCAAGAGCTGCTTCAGGAGGCCCAGAAGTCCTGATAGCATGGGAGCATTGGACAGAGACCTTTGTCTCTTCTGGAAGAAGGTGGCGGACGCCCATATAACTTTCCTCACCACCTCCCTGATCAGCTTTGAATTCTACGAAGATCAGCTAGAATTTCAAATAGGTTAGGTCATTTGAACTATTGCTTTAATACTGCTTCTGTTTAGCTGTTTCTGGGCGTCTTGTGCGTTATGCGCAAGACTTTGGCTTTACTTTTTCTGCACATATCATCTGCTTTGCTGTTTATTACATTATGCACTTATCTATTTTCCTTGAGTTAACCCATGCATCTTCGTCCCCTGCAGACAACATTTTGCCCAGGAACATGCTCGCCGAACTAAAGTCGCTCGCCCGAAACCACGGGTTGGCAACCGGTTCCCAAACAGTGCCCAACTCGGTGGTGGAGGCCGCCATTGTCCAAGGGCGATCACCACTCAAGGAGCCCGCTCAACGCAAAAAATTGGTCCTTAAGAGACCTAAAAGGAAAACCCCTCAAGTCATCCATGAGGAGGAAGAAGAGGACGACGAGGTCACCGAGGATGGCCTCGTTACGAAGAGGAAAAGGGTGGCACCATCTTCCCCACCTGCCCCACCCCCTCTTCCAACCTCAACACCACCATCAACGCCCGCTCCTCCTCCATCATCGCCAACACCACAGGCTCCCTCCTCACCAGTCCAAGCGGTTCCACTGGCCACTGCGCCACCTGCAGCTGAGGCCCAAGAGCCAAATTTCCTGGAGGACCCCCTAAGCGCCTCTACGCCATACGTGTCAGCCGGAGGGGGCCCCCCTTCAAACACTTCAGCTGCAAAAAATGTTCCAATCGGGGATGAGGTTGCTCATACCTCTCCGATTCTGATTACCGAATCCCCGATTGCGTCGCCACGCCAGGAAGCAAACACTGAAGAACCTGCTAAGGAAGGTGGCGACGAGAACCCACTACAAGCCCGCCTGGCGCCTCTCCAAGCAGCAAACCTTCCCCTTGAGGTCACAAGGATGTGGGAACCTCTAACCGCCAAACTAAAAACCATAGCAGAGGATATCCCAGCGATTATAACCAGGGCTGTGGAAGGCTCAACCAGGAGGCTCCAGGACGACCTCTTCAACCTCAAAACCGAAAACAACACTATGAAGATCGAGGTGGAGAAGTTGTCCTTCAGCCTGACGCTCGCAGAAATCGAACACTCCCGAGTGGAGGATGCAATGAATACCGAGCTCAGGTTGGCGCGCAAGGAGGCTATTGACCTTCGCCGCAAAGTTCACGATCTTGCCCAAGAGAAGGTCGAGCTAGAAAGCAAAATTGTGCCCCTTCGTGCCAAGGCGGTCGACCTGGAGGCTCTCATGAAAGCTGACGCCGCTAAGGTGCAAAAACTAGAGCAAAGGTCGATCGACCGGGAGAAACTACTTGGGCAAGTAGAAAAGGCGAGGGACGACGCCATGGCTGATCTCGTCGAGGCCAACAAAGAGAAAGGAAAGATGGCTGCTGAGTTGGCCCAAGCACGATCGGAATCCAAGAAGGTTGCTGAAGACCTTCTCCAGGCTCAAGAGACCAACAAACAACTTAAAAAACAGGTTGAAGAGCTGGAACAGCAGAACAAAGAGCTGAAAGAGCAAACCGAAGACCTCAAGAAGCGGATTGAGGAACTTCAGGGGCAAATCGAAGCACTCAAGCTAAATTCTGCTCAGATTCTGGCTGCTGGATTCGAAGCTGCGCGGGAACAATTCGCTTGCCTATTCCCCAATCTCGATCTCAGCCTGGTGTCGCTGAACAACGAAGTAGTAGATGGAAAGGTCGTTCCTGCTGAAGACTAATCAACTCCACTTCATCTGCTACTTTTATGATTTCCCTTGTATTATTCTGTAAAAACTCCTGTATGTATGCCTTTAACAAATACTTATCTCAATGACAAAGTTTGGGTACTCATTCTCCTGACTTCTTTAAGCGCTTTAACCTTCTTTGCATGTTTAACTTTGTCGGATTTAACTTAACGATTTTGCGAACACGACTTTTGACTTAACTGCTTCGAACCACTTCAAACTCGAGTAATAATCACTTTAACCAACTTGTACTCTTAAGGCAACTAACCTTATCACAAGAATACCCTTCAAGCAACGAACTGTAACTCAATTATTGGCTCAAACAACGTCCCAATCGACCTGCTTTATCAAACAAGTCTTTTAACCTTCTCGCCGTTGTTTGAACTTTCCCCGATCTTCAAGAACTCTTGGTACCATTAGCTTTTCCTAGCCTCATGCTTTGGCAATCGTTTCTTTGCATGGGGCAGAGACGCCTTTAGGGATCTCTCTTTACCCTCCTGGTCTTCAGAACAAAGACCGGCTGACTAGGCGTTCTCTTCGAACCTACCTTAGCCACCTTCCATACTTCTTCCACCCTCTGCGCCATACCTGAACTCGTTCGAGACGAGAAGGATTTTATCTTGCCTAAGCTCGCATGTAAGCGAGAAGGTCTTTAACTCGCCTGAACTCGCTCATCGGCGAGAAGGTCTTTATCTGGTGCCTCAACTTGCCCAGGGTGTACATCTCCTCCCCCCTGGATGCACTGAGGACCTTTCTCTTTCTCGCCTACACTCGCTCGACGGCGAGGAGGTCTTTAACTGGCCTTAGCTCGCACAACAGCGAGAAGGACTTTATCTGGTGCCTCAACTTGCCCAGGGTGTACATCTCCTCCCCCCTGGATGCACTGAGGACCTTTCTCTTTCTCGCCTGCACTCGCTCGACGGCGAGGAGGTCTTTAACTGGCCTTAGCTCGCACAACGGCGAGAAGGACTTTATCTGGTGCCTCAACTTGCCCAGGGTGTACATCTCCTCCCCCCTGGATGCACTGAGGACCTTTCTCTTTCTCGCCTGCACTCGCTCGACGGCGAGGAGGTCTTTAACTGGCCTTAGCTCGCTCGACGGCGAGAAGGACTTTATCTTGCCTCAAAACGCGCGAGGGCGTCGAGGTCTTTCATCTGGTGCCTCCGATCGCCAAAAGACGATGAGGACTTTAAAACTTTAACTGGTGCCTCCAATCGCCGAAAAACGATGAGGACTTAAAACTTTTAACTGGTGCCTCCAATCGCCGAAAAACGATGAGGACTTAAAACTTTTAACTGGTGCCTCCAATCGCCGAAAAACGATGAGGACTTAAAACTTTTAACTGAAAGCATGCGATATGTCTTTTCTTGCCTTAAATCACTTACAAGTGACAAGGGCTTTCTTCAAAACTTTCGGAAAACAGCAAACGTGCAAACTGAAAACGCCTTTTACTTCGGAAACTCTTCTTTTATTGGGTGGCCTCATTAAAAACCCTCCTTAGGGAAAAAAGAGTGCCCCCTTGAAACTGTTTTAACAGAGACATTGTAATATAACATTGTGTTTGTCTTTACTTACAAAGCTCTTAACTATAGTACAACTTCAGGTGTGTGGCGTTCCAGGTGCGAGGGATCGCCCCTCCTTCCAGCGTCTCTAAGCGGTAGGCTCCGTTCCCGAGCGCCTCGGTTATTCTGAACGGTCCGGTCCACTTGGGTGACAGTTTATTCTCCATCTCGTACTGGTGGGCCTTCCTCATCACCAAGTCGCCCTCTCTAAACTGCCTTGGCATCACCTTCGAGTTGTATCTTCATTCAACCCTTCTCTTCACGGCCTCAGCCTTCAACCTCGCCTCTTCCCTGACCTCATCCAGTAGATCCAGGTTCAGCCTTCTCTCTTCATTCGAGTCTTCCTCCACGAAGTTCTGGAATCTCGGCGAGCTCTCCTGGATCTCTACTAGAATCATGGCATCACACCCATAGACCAAGCTGAACGGGGTCTCATGGGTTCCTGACTGCTCGGTGGTGTGGTACGCCCAGACTATACGGGGTACCTCCTCAGCCCAACTTCCCTTGGCTTTCTCAAGACTTCTTTTCAAACCTCTCAACAACACCCGATTAGCTGACTCCACCTGGCCAGTTGTCTGAGGGTGCTCGACGGATGCAAACACTTGTTGAATTCCCACCCCTTCACAAAGCTTCTTCAACAGGTGGCTTGCAAACTGCGTCCCATTATCTGACACCAGGCGTTTACGATGAGGTACTTGATTTTCTCCGTCCTCGACCCAGCCTCATCTGTAAACGTGGTTCTCAGCTCAATGTACCCCCTGACCTCCACCTGGTCACCAGCGAACCCAAATAAGCACCCTCCATAGGGCCTTAGCTGGTCAAGGGCAATTCCAGCTGCGTGAAAGTCGGCCAGAACATCACGTCTGCCGAGCTTCCTTGGTCCACCAGAACTCTGTGGACCTTCCTTCCCGCTGTAACTAATGAAATAACTATGGGATCGTTGTCATGAGGCACAACGTCCCGAAGATCCTGCTTTGTGAACGTAATGTCCACTTCCGGCGAGTGATCTTCAAACATGTCCACTGTCATCACCGATCGCGCATACTTTTTCCTCCGCGATGCGGTGCATCCACCACCTGAGAAACCCCCTGCAATGGTGTGGATCTCCCCGTGGATAGGCATCTCGTGTTGCTGGGCTTCTCCACCTGCTGGCTGGGAACTCGACGCTCCCCCCGTCCTCCTGTCCAGCAGATAGTCATTTAGGAACCCGCTCTTAACCAGATCGTCGAGCTGGTATCCTAAAGACAAACACGAGTCCAAAGTGTGGCCAAAACACTGGTGGAACTCGCACCAGGCGTCCGGCTTTGACCCCAGCACCTTGTCGCCCACCTTCTCAGGCGCCTTCAACCTAGCAGATATGTTAGGGATAGCGATCAGGTCCGCTAGTCCCATGACAAATTTGTGCTTAGGCGGGCGATTGTTTTCCCGGTGTGCTGGTTGTTGGCGCGCTTGGCTTCTTCCCTTGTTTCTCCTGTCGTAAGGATGGCGAGTCCTCTGGTCTTTTCTGGCCGCCGCCGTTTCCAGCACCCTCTGCGGCTGGATCCTGGTCTGGGCGCGTGGCCTGGCGGGAGCCACGCTGCCTCTCTTCTCGGCGACTTCACTCTCGTCGGCGATGTGGGCCACCGCAAGTCGCCTGACTTCAGCAAACGTCGCTGGATGAGCCCTGATCAAGGCCTCGCAGAATGGCCCTGGCTGCACGCCCTTTTTGAAGGCATAGACCAGCATTTCTTCATCCTTGGCCGGCGATCTGACCATCTGCGCTCCGAAGCGATTGAGGTAGTCTCTGAGGGACTCCCCATGGTACTGCCTTATATCAAACAGATCATAGGACACCCTGGGCGGTGCCTTATTCACAATGTACTGCTCGACAAAGATTTTCGAGAACTGTTAAAAATTGGTTATGTGGCCGTTAGGCAGGCTCACAAACCACTCCATCGCCGTTCCCTGGAGCGTACTCACGAACATCTTGCAGTAGACGGCGTCTGACCCTCCCGACAGCATCATCTGCGTGTGGAACGTGGTCAGATGAGCCTCTGGATCCTCCACGCCGGTAAAGACAGCCTTAACCGGAACCACGCTCGTGGGAATAGGCGTGTCGGTAATCGCCTGAACAAAAGGCATTGGGAAAACACGAGGTGGCGTCGACGGCGCCACCTCTTCAGCAGAAGAACGTCCTTGCTGCTCCTGAAGAGCTCGACGCAGCTCCTCAGTCACCTTGCTGAGCTCCTCGTTCCTGGCGCGAGAGGCGACCAGGTCCTCATGTATCCTCGCCTGCTCTACGCGCAAGGCTTCTACAGTTGCCTGCAACGAGCGCATCATCTCTGCCATCTGCGCCATGGTCATGGCGGCGTCGCCTTCAGCAGCGACAGGCGCCACGGGACTGGAACGATTGCTTCTCATTTTTCTCATTAACTTCAGCGAATCACAGGAATGCAGCGAACAACAATTCAGCCTGGATCGAATCAACGATCAATCGGAGAAAACAGTGCGAAACTGTGCAAGAAAACTCAAGAACACCGTAAGCCTTCAAAGAAAACCACAACTTCGCCAGAAACCACCGCTTCCCCGCGAACAACCAAACAAGCGAAAGAACTCGAACTTCCACCAAACAGATTACGCGTAAGCAGCGGAAAACCTTACTCCACCGATCGAAAAGCCAAACGAACGGTTCAAAACGCAAATTCACCGAACGAAACTCAAGCAAACAGCGAACGACGGTTGCACCAGCACACAACCACGCAGAAAACTTCGAAAACTTCCAAGAACTCACGCTGTGGATGGGAGCGAGTTTTACACGGCCCCACGGTGGGCGCCTGATGATCCTGCCTGTTGACCGGAACGCTGGAAACTGCCTCGTCAAAGGATCGACGTGCGCACCGCTTCTCTCCTCCGTTCCTCTTCGGGATCTACCTCAAGAACCTGCAAAGAAACAGCACGGTGCCGCTGCGGCCGATCGCACTCCAACGCTCAAGTCAGTGACGGTATCACCAAAAACTAAGAGAACTAGAACCGTGCAAATCCTCTCTCACAGTCAGCTCTAACTCGCAAGCGTAAAGTGTATGAACTGAACGTGCGTCCCTCAGAAAGTTTGTTAAGAACTCTTATATACCTGGTAGCTTTCTCTCTCCTGGCAGTTACAGACTTGGACACGTGGCCCGCATCCAACTGTACACGTGCCATCATCTGGAGGATCCCTGACTTGGCGCTGCTTCTACTCTCATTTTGGCTAAGTTACTTATGCATGGTACTGCCCAGTGCATAGCTAACTTAGGAGTGCGATCTCTACTGGAACTGGCGAGTCAGGGCCTTCATACACCTTCCCTGTGGTCTCGCCAGCCGCCTTCATAATCTGCTTCTTCTTCATCTTCGGCGATGTGCTCGCTCTGGCGATCTCGAATGACTGGGTCGCCTGAATCTATATTTTGCGACTTGATCTTTAACCTGGCGATCGCCGATTCTGGTAAGCTGGAAATCGGAACACGCCAACTTAACAACTGGCGACTACACGTGCCCCCCGACTTCCTTCCCTTCTGCCAACCTGGCGCCTTCTCAACACGCCCACACTGTAGCAGGATGCCACGTCATCACACCCGACCACCAGGGCGGTACATAAATCGACCAAGTTGGAAAAATTTGTTTGGGAATGATGATGTTTTTTGGAAAAAGACCTCTTAAATGGTGAAACCCATTAGGAGGTATGAAAAAATCATCCCTAACATATTTTAACCAAGTTGGTGTTGAAATAGGAACCTTGGGTAATGAAAAAGATAAAGAAGAAGAAGACCTTGGAGGGTCCATTTGAGGCATAGCACGAGTCAACATCATGGATTTAGAGGAGAAAATGGTGTGACTCGGTGTAGTACTTACTTCTTTTTCTTTCTCATTTTCTCTTTTAGTTTTCATTTTTATTTGGTCCTCATGAACCGCTTTGGGAGAGAGAGGTTTTAATATAACCTTGCGCCCTAGAAAGGAAAAAGACATTGTATTGGATAGGCCATCATGTAAAACATGTTTATCATATTGCCAAGGCCTTCCAAAAAGAAGATGAGATGCTTCCATGGCCACAACATCACATAAAACCTCATCTTTATACTTTCCTATTGCAAAGTTAATGAGGACTTGTTTATTCACCATGATTTCACCTACTTCACTAAGCCATTGTAATTTGTAGGGCTTGGTATGAGAGATAATCGGTAAGGCTAACTTCTCCACAACTCTTGTACTAGCCACATTAGTGCAACTTCCCCCATCAATAATCAAGGAACATAACTTGTTGTTGATAAGACATCGGGTGTGAAAAATATTTTCTCTTTAAGTATCATTCAAAGATTTTGGAATTGTGCCCAACATACGTCTTACCATCAATAAGTCACCTTCACAAGGACTTTCACTCTCATTTTCACTTGATGGTCTAGAAGGTGAAGAATGCCTAGGTGAATTGGAATCATGCTCACTAACTACAATGCCTTCATGCATGTACATACTTCGTTTAGAAGGGCAATTAGCAGCAATGTGACCATATCCCAAACATTTAAAACACTTTTGACTAGACGATTTAATTGGGGATTTAGGCCTAGAAGTAGATGGCGTAGGATCCTTGGGTTTGAAAGAAGAATCTTTGGAAGGATGTTTAGAAAAAGAATTTTTGTTTCTCCAAGACTTGGAGTAGTATCCATCATTGGAAGCATTTTTGAAAGAGTTTTTCTTAGCAAGTTGGGCTTCCACCTTCATTGCAAGATGAACTAAAGAGCCCAATGATGAATACTCTTGTAACTCAAAAATGTCTTGAATATCCTTCCTAAGACCACTCACAAACCTAGCAATCATAGCTTCCTCACTTTCCTCTAATTCAATTTTAAGCACAAGCGTTTCTAGCTCTTTATAATATTCATCCACATTTAGCGTGCCTTGTTGAAACCGTTGGAGTCTCAACATGAGGTCTTTCCTAAAATGTGGGGTCACAAATCTAGCGCGCATTTGATCCTTTAAAGAGTTCCAAGAGTCCACAGGGGGACCCTTGTGATAGATAATGTCCTTTACAATTCCATGCCACCATTTCATGGCATAATCACTAAACTCTAGAGTGGCTAGCTTAAGCTTATGCTCATCTTGGATCTCATGGATCTCAAATATTTGTTCACACTTAGCCTCCCAATCTAAATATACATTAGGATCACTTGAGCCATTGAAACAAGGAAGCTTGACCGAAGGTAGCCTAGCCTTTGCATCTTGGTAGTAGCCATTGCCATAGTGAGGTCTCTCCCCTTGGTTGTGATGTCTATGTCCAAGGAATTGGGGTGGAGTTCTCCTTCTCCTATGGTCCTCTTCACGGCCTATGTCATTGGAAGAACCTCTTGTTGAAGGTCTATGTGAATGATGCCCATCATGGATAGAAGGAGATGGTCTAGCTTGTTGGACCTCCATCTTTTGCATTTTCTCTTCCAAGCGTCTAATAGTTCTTTGTGCTTCATGTAATTCACCAAGGATTGAAGCTTTGGAAGGAGAGTTCTGCTTGTATGATGCATCACTTGAAAATCCAGCCATTTCTAATTAAAAACAGCAAACACACAAAAACAGCAAACAAGTTAAGAAACAAAATTAGCAAAAACAGTGAGTGTTTTAAGCAAAATGCCGAAGTGAATTGAGGCAGAAAAAGAGGTCACTCTCAAAGAAATAATGTCCTTGCACCAATCTGATCTTGAGGTCTTGGAATCCTCAAATGAAAGATGTCAAAGCAAGCACACCAATCTCAAAGGCAATCACCACAAAACCAATGAAACAATAAAGACAAACAAGAAAAGGTATAAGCAAAGAAAGGTAAGGCAAAAGGAATACTATATGTAAGACAAACTCAAAGATTAAAGAATGAAAGAAAAGCAAGAAAATAAAGAACTCAATGAGGAAAGAAGGCACACCAAAAGAGTCCTAGAGAAAAGTACCAGAGTAGATTTAAAAAACAAAAACAGAACTACAAGAAAACAATGTTGTATGCAAACTGTGCTATGTTTACAGATTTAACTGGAACGATTGAAAGCGAATTGGAATGTGAAAAATTAACCACACAAACTTCAATGTCTAAACTCAATAATGGCACTGGAACGAACTAAAAAAGGTAAGCCAATTGAGAGAAATAAATTTTTCAAAATTGCTGCCCAATTACCGTCTTTTTTTCCGCAGTAATGTACACTTTTTGTATTTTATTTATCATTTTTTGTGTACTTGGAATTTTTTTGTACTTATTTTTGCTATGCTTTTGTAACACTTTGAAGAATGTAAATCCAAATTTTCACAATTTTCCAGTGAGCCAGTTAATTGAAGTAAATTGAAAACAGTAGCACGTTTGTAAGAAAACAGAGGAACCTATTTAGGAATGAAAAACAGTATGATGAACTAGCAAAGACATAATGGAAATTGTGTAAAGGAACTTGTATCGAACTAGAATACAAGCATGAACTCAAATCTAAAAATGAAAATGCACAAAGGATCAAGCAATAAACTCAAAACAGAAAGTAAACCAAAGCAAGAAACAATCAAAACAATAAAAGTACTACAAGAAGTAATGACAATTATGGAATAACATGACTAAGACAAAACTTGACATGATTACAAAATTAAAAGACATATCACAAGATGTATCAACAAGTGAAAGGAAGCTTAAGGTCAGCTCTAGGAAAGTGAATGCCATTCCAAAAGAGCAGCCATACTCACATGAACAATGAGTGCCATAAACCTTTTCACAAACACTTGGTGTAACAAAAGAAAAACAGCAAGAAAAACTAAATTAAGCCTAAAACAGAAACTTAAATTGCAAGAAATTAAAAGAGCTCTTGAAATAAAGTGCACACAACTCAACAATTAAACAAGAATGAACCTAAGACTCATGATACCACATGATGAGATTCCAATAGCCACATAGAGAAAGGTTCTTGACCTTCTTAGGAATCAACTTGAGTTGGACAATAGTTAGGCACTTTTTCTTAGAATTGGATCATTGTTCTAAGTCAAGAACTCTCCAAAACTAGCACCAATTCCAAACTCATATGGAAGTTCCAATTATAGTCAAATTGAACCGAACAAAATGGAACAAAAGATAAGCAAACTGAATTAGAAGTGCTGGAAATTAAAATGCACCGCACCAAAACAGAAAAGAATAAGAACAGCTGCTGGAAAATGAAAAATAACCAAACCAAAACTCAAGAACACAAGCTAAACATGAACAATGGAAAGAGTAGGAAGAAAGGAGAAGAGAAAAGCTTATGGAGATGGAAGAGAAGGTGAGTGATCACGCCACTAGAAGGATGGTTGCTCCTAGATGAGTGTGCTGCCGCCACTTGAGGACACCATGGATCCTTCAAGATAAGACTAGAGAAGAAGGCTCAAAAGCTCTCCAATGCTCACTCAAAAATTGAGTATAGTTTCTTTACTCTCATTTCAATTCTGAAAAATACAAGGGCTGCACCTTAATTTATAGCCTAAGGTGCTGAAATGTAAGCTACACAAATTCAAAAAACTCCGTCCTAAAAGCTTCTAGAATTGGCGCCTAAAACAATGCATGAGGAAGGTGTGATCCCTTCTCTCACTTTGGCACCTCCTTATTTACTCCTACACCTATCTACTAACACCCCCCCCCCCCTAAAACTCCTAACTAAAGACTAAAAGATGCTTTAACAATAGAGGTTTCTAATGTTTCCCTCTAAGCACCTTCAACAATATTCTTTATTATTTAATACTTGGCCTTGCCCTTCATGAGATGAACTTGGGCTTTTTGGGCTTGGGCTTCGGCTTTGGGCCTCATCTTTTGCAAAGAATAATAAGAAGAACTTTAAATGTGAGGGCGAATGATCTTGTCCTTCATTATTAAAAGCCTTCTTTATTTGATTCGCATCACATAGTGATCACGAGTCTTTAAAATATTTGAAGGGCCAACACAAGCTCAACAAGAGACATGCTAAATGGATGGAATTTCTTGAACAATTTCCTTATGTAATCAAATACAATAAAGGAAGCACCAATATAGTGGTCGATGCTCTTTCAAGGCGGCATACACTCTTTTCAAAATTGGGTGCCCAAATTCTTGGATTTGATCACATATGAGAGCTTTACCAAGAAGATCAAGAACTCTCATCCATCTATGCCCAATGTCTACATAGAGCGCAAAGAGGTTACTATGTGTCCGAGGGATATCTTTTTAAAGAGGGAAAACTTTGCATTCCCTAAGGAACACATAGGAAACTCCTTGTCAAAGAATCACATGAGGGGGGACTCATGGGCCATTTTGGAGTTGATAAGACTCTAGACCTTTGAAAAGAAAAATTTTGTTGGCCACACATGAGGAAAGATGTCCAAAGACATTGTTCTAGATGCATCTCATGTTTAAAAGCAAAGTCTAGAACAATGCCTCATGGACTCTACACCCCTTTGCCGATTGCAAATGCTCCTTGGGAAGACATTAGCATGGATTTCATTTTAGGACTTCCTAGGACTGCAAGAGGCCATGACTCTATCTTTGTGGTAGTGGACCGTTTTAGCAAAATGTTCCATTTTATTCCATGCCACAAGGTAGATGAGAAGTACGCAAAATATAACAATAAAGGGAAGAAGGAAATAATTTTTGAGGAAGGAGACTTAGTTTGGCTTCACCTTCGCAAAGATAGATTTCCAACTCAAAGGAAGTCCAAACTAAGTCCCCGAGGTGATGGACCCTTTCAAGTCCTCAAGCGAGTCAGTAACAATGCATATAAATTGGATCTACCTCTTGAATATGGAGTTCATGACACTTTTAATGTAATTGATCTTTCTCCATTTGTAGGTACCAATGACGATAACGAGCTGGATTTGAGGAGAAATCCTTTCCAAGGGGGAGGGGATGATGGAGGAGTGCCAAGCACATCTCACCATGGAAGCCAAGACCCAAGGCTAGACCGTGATGAGCGTCTAGCCTCAAGGAAGGAGCGTCTAGGACGTGATGAGGGAAGGCTACACATGGAGCGTCTAAGAGGAGACCTAGACCGTCTAGGACCCATTACAAGGTCAATGGCTAAGCACATTCACGCCCAATTGGATGAAGCCACGGATGGAAGAGAGAAAGCCTTGTACATGTTACATGGAGGCCCATTAGGGGTGCTTAGTAATTAGAGTAGTGCTAGAAAGCATAAAAGAGTGAATATTCTAGAATCTCTCCTTACTTGGCCGGTCATGAGCATGAGCCATGTGCCTTGTCATTTTTGCATTTCATTTGGCTCATTTGGCTCTCATTTCATTTACACTTAGCTTAGTATTTACGGCCCTATAGCCTATAAATAGGGAGGCCATCTCTTGTATTTTCCAAGTTTATTGTGAGTAAAGTTATGCTGCCATTTTGTGCCAAGCTTTGCTTCTCCCTAGAAATCTAGGCTCTAAACTTCACATCCTTCACCTTTCCTTGGGCTGGCCGAACCTCCCAATGTTCATACACATCATGCACCTTCAATATCAACATCACTCTTAGGAGGATCTTCCACACACACATCCATAGCTTCCGCACCATCTCTTACATGATTCAAGAAGAACTTCATGAATTTTGCCATCAAGAGGGGTATGCATGGTCACTACGCGTCCACCACACTCAGAGGAGGTCGCCTAGCCTGAGGTCAATTGCACTGAAGCCGCCTAGGCCGAAGCAGAGATTGCCCGCACAAAAACCGCCCGGGAGAGCCGACCTGAGCCGGTTGGCAATGCAGGGGAAAGAGAGATTGGAGGAAAGGTCTCCATGCTTGGCAGCACCCTCTACCAAACGGTGCAGGATCGGAGGGTCAAGGTTTGACACCTAACTGACTTAGAAGATCTATTTGCAAAGATAGCTGACTACAGGCTGAAATCGAACCCCGAGAAGCGTGTGTCTGAAATAGAAGCAGGGAAGTTTCTAGGTTTCTTGCTCACTGAGAGTGGTATGAAAGTGAACCCAAAAAGGTGCGCACTGACGAGGCGCATGTTTGTCTTTTCTAGATTTGCATCATTCGGAGGAGGGATCGGCCTTCCTTACCAAGAGGGTAAAGAGGTGTTCATCAAGTTGAAGGAGTACTTAGCTAGCCCCCCAGTCCTGTGCAAATCGCAGCCAAGCACGCCACTTAGTTTGTATTTAGCGGTGATCGATCAGGCAATTAGTTTAGTCCTTGTTCAAGAACGGGACCAATTTCAAAAGCTCATATGCTTTGTGAGCAAAGTATGGCAATGACCTGAGGAAAGATACCAGGTACCGGAGAAGGCGACCCCGTTGGTCTCACGTCAGCTCTCCCCCGTATGGACTGGTTCTTTCAGAGTAACAGAGGTCCTTGGGAACAAAGCATGCAAACTTGAGACGCTGAAAGGAGGCACGATTCCTCGCACATGGAATGCGGCCAACTTCAAGTTTTATTTCAATTAAGCAATAACACTGTACATTGTATTAAGGGACGCTCTTTTTCCCTTATAAGGGCTTTTTAATGAGGTCACCCAATAAATTTTGATTGAAATATTTTCTCGAGTTTGTACAATGCAGTCAAAGAACTTGTTTTCCTTGTGTTAGAGGTCTCGTGAGTGGAAATGTAGGTTCGTAGAGAACACCTCCCCCTTCGAGTGAGAACACCAAGGTTGAACGAAATAGTTCTCCAGATAAATCCTCCTCGCCCTTGACCGAAGCCGAGGTCAGTTAAAGAACTTGTTTTCCTTGCGTTAGAGGTCTCGTGAGTGGAAAGGTACGTTAGTAGAGAACACCTCCCCCTTCGAGTGAGAACGCCAAGGTTGAACGAAATAGTTCACCAGATAAATCCTCCTCGCCCTTGAGCGAAGCCGAGGTCAGTTAAAGAACTTGTTTTCCTTGCGTTAGAGGTCTCGTGAGAGGAAAGGAAGGTTCATAAAGAACTCCTCCCCCTTCGAGTGAGAACGCCAAGGTTGAACGAAATAGTTCACCAGTTAAAATCCTCCTCGCCCTTGAGCGAATCTGAGGTCAGTCAAGGAATTGTTTCCCTTGCGTTCGAAGTCTCGTGAGTGGAAAAGTAGGTTCGTAAAGAACACCTCCCCTCTTCGAGTGAGAACGGCCTAGTTCACAGTTAAACCCCCCTCTTTTTTAGCTTTATACAGCAAGGGCAGGGTATCAAAAGGCGCTAGTAGAAGCATCGCGGTGCCAGGCACCATGAGTTAACAATTGAGTAAGATAAAGGAGTGGTTTTTAGTCAAATCAAGATTAAGGGACTTGAAGCAGCTAAACATCCGAAAAAGTAAGTTACAAGCGGACAAAAGAAATTGTTCGTTTAGCAAACAATTACAAGCTAAAAGGGAGAAATCCTTGGAACGATCCGCCCGTTTACAACAGGGTTTGATGTTGCGAAGGGTGAAGCGTCCATCTCGGGGTGCGTACAGGCAACCTGAGCAAGGGCGTCCTTGAACCCCGCGTCATAAGCATCAACGGCATCCCCGGTCAACTCAGCCTCGGCTTCTTCGAACCTCTTGGCTCGTTGGAGGAGCTCGGTCTCAACACGGCCCAGTTGCACTTCTTGATTGGTGGACCTTTCTTCAAGCCTGACCATTTTGGCCTTGGATGCCTCAGTCGCCTCTTCCAACTCAATGACCTAGGTTCGCAGGGCAGGATTTTTGCCTCTAGCTCGACAACCTCTTGGCTCTTGTCATGAAGTCGTTTTGAGAGATCCTTTTCAGCTTGGCGGAGGCTAGTCAACTCCTGCTTCAATGCAGTCTCGTGGGTAACAAACAAACGAGCCAGCAGGGCCGTTTCTTCCTTAGCCTTGGCCTCTACCAGCGCCACCCTTGCCTCAGTCCTAGTTATGAGGGCATTGGATTGAGCAAGAAGATCCCCAAAGCTGAGACCCAGCTTTTCCCTCACAGCGGTCTCATCTGAGTCCTCCATCACCTCTAGTTGGAAGCCTATGAGGACATGTTGCAGGACAGTGGGCAGTTCGGGGGCAGATGGAGTTGCAGGGGCGCTCATCCCATCGTCTTCAAGCGCGAAGAGGTCAGGGGATGAGGGAGTGCTTGGCGTTTGGTCTCAGGGCGATGACGGGCGACCAGCAATGGAGGAATGGGATGTCGTCGCCGTCGTAGGCCTAAGCCTTTTAAAGACCGGGCCCTCAGCGGAGTCCTCATCAGATTCGATCTCCACTACCTTTCTCTCATAAGGAAATGGAACGGGAGATGCTTGGGCGGCGACAAGAGGAATCGCGACTGTAGGAGTGGAGGGAGTAGGGGAGGGCGCAACAGTGGCAGAGGCAATGGTGTGAGGGATAGAGGTACCCGCACCCCAGACATCCCTTGACGGCGAGTAAGGATACTAGCCATCTTGGCCTGTTTCTCTTCATTTAGCACCATCCCTACGTAGAAATTCCAGAATACAAGAGGTTAGGAATCCAGAACACAAGGGTAAACATATGAATATAAAGAGGCAGAATGTGCAAGCATAACAGTACGATAACAGACACAACCATGCAAGGTAGGGTGAAGATGATACCAATATATCCCTTGAGGCCCTCAACATCATACTCATGTTTGATCAGTAGGACAGTGTTGGACACCGCTCCTAGCCTAGTAAGGGCCAGACATAACTCGCGATAATGAGGAATCAGTTCCTCGAGAGTCCTGGGTTTCTTGAACCCTAACTTCCTCACCCAATAGAGTGGGAAACCGTCCAGGAGAGTACGGTCGTGGTCAGCGCAACACACTCTAAAGAACTTCCCCTTGAACTTCGTCCCTGTGTTTCCTCACATCCTCGCTAGAGGTGAGGGCAGAGGTCTTGGCGAGAAGCTTTTCAGAGGCCCAAGGGTACAAGGCTCTATAATCTACTTAGGGTGGAGGATTGGAGGTCGTTTTCGTTCGAGCCATGTCTAAGAAAGCTAGAAAAGCAACGAAGGTTCAGAAAGGGACTATGGCGTAACTCAGCGAAAACTCAGAAAAACCCTAGACTCGAAGGAAACCCAAAAAAACAGAGGAACGGAGAGAAAACAGGGAAAGCTTCAAATGCAAGGAGTTTAAACAGTCCCAGGCAGTTATCAAGCATCAGAATCAATACATAAGTGCAATCAACAACTAAAGTTCGTACCTTTTAATTAGGTAGGATGAAGGTTCCAGCATTTGTAGGGAAAACGTGAGAGCGCACGAGAAAGAATATGAAACAATCAAGGGTGTTTCAGAGAATGATGAAACAGTGATTGGACGCGCGTTTTCGAATACTTAACGTAAACAAAGAAGCGTAAGCGACGTTAAGCCCTGGACGTTGATCAAAACACGTGTGCGCAGTTAAGGCAGGCTCAGAGAGACGTCACTTTGGCGCACTATTCACGTCCTGTCATACGGAGCCACGTAGGTCACCCAAGGTGAGAACTTAGCTTCTTCACTGAACCAGTTACAACTCGAAACTGGGGGGCTTATGTACCGACTAGTCCTCGGGCGTCGTTGACCACTAGTAATGTAGGGGCCATGTAAGGCGGGGTCCCACGAGCAGCGTGGGCCAGTGTCCCGCGAGGCACGTGCGTTAAGGAACTTAAGTGTGGTCAGACATCGGTCACCAGGATGTACCACTGAGCAGTGTGAAGAGGTCGAACATCGGGACTCGAACAACATAGCTGGGTCACGAGAGGTGGATCCCAGATACGTACCAGTTATCAGTTAGGGAGAAGCCTAGGTCACGAGGATCCATGCGGGTGGAGTGGATGACGCGTTCAGGCGTAACACAAGTATAGAGCCACTGGAAAGATATGACCCGCGAGGGTCACGTTCTAAGGGCGAGCTACATGCATGACACGTGAACAGCTAGGGCGCTTTCAAGACGGGTGACCGTAGAGATCAGGTGCATGAGGACGCATCCGGGTGGTCACCCCATCAAAGGTTGCACTCCAGTTAGGGAACCCCACGCGCTAAGCCATCCTAAGAGTGGGTAATTGCGGCGTTGGGGCCCACCCCCTCAGGAAGCCTATTTTGGGTAATGGAAACAGTGGAAACCTTAGTTTCATTCTATATAAAGGGAAGTAACAAACTTAGCAAGGTACGCTATTCATTTGCGCTGCTTAACACACACAGTTACAGTTTTACGTAAAATAGTTTTGGTGTTTCCTAGCCCTAAGATTGACTTGAGCGTCGGAGTGCAAACGGCCTCTAGGGCGCCCTTTATCTTTGTGATTTCAGGTGTTTGAACGAAAGAAAGGCACGAGCAAAGGCACGGAGGAAGGGGCGTGGGAGTATCGTGAGACGTACGAAGGCCCTCGAATCAACTGGTAGGAACAAATACTTTAAGTCTCAAAAGTTTTTTTTTATGCGAGTATTATGTTGGTTGTTTTATTAGTTATATTTGTTAAGTCACGTGTTTAAGAATGTTAACACTTATTCTTTTTCTGTTTTATTAATGTTGGATTGATTTAAAATAGTGCTCCTTCATTTTAGAAGTTAGTTATTTTTTTTCTTCAATAATGTTTATGATTTCTTTACTTATTTTTAGGATCCAAACCTTGTTTCAGTTATGATTAAGGATCATGGATATTAGTATTTAAGTTTTGAAGTATTTTAAAATAAATTAATTCTTCCTGAGTTAAAGTGTGCATTTGAGTTCATTCTCTGTAAAATACCAACAAATTAGTATCAGAGCTCTCTTCTTGAGGGATATGTGAGGTTGGTAAAATGCATCAATGGAAGGAGAGTCCAAATTTTCAGCAATAGCACCACCAGTCTTTGATGGAGATAATTATCATATGTGGGCAGTACATATGGAAACCTACCTGGAAGCATTGGATCTATGGAAAGCTGTAGAAGAGGACTATGAAAATCATCCACTTCCAGCAAATCCCACCGTGGCATAAATAAAATCATAGAAGGAAAAGAAGACGAAGAAATCAAAGGCCAAAACATGCATCTTTGTAGTTGTATCTCCTATGATATTCACACAAGTAATGTCCTTGAAGTCAACAAAAGCAATCTGGGATTACCTCAAGGCAGAATATGCAGGTGATGAGAGGATTCTTGGAATGCAAATGTTGAATGTAATAAGGGATTTTGAATTGCAGAAATGAAGGAGCCAGAATCAGTAAAAGAGTCCTCTGACAAACTTATAAGCATTGCCAACAAAGTGAGGTTGCTCAGATTCGAATTAAATGATTCAAGGATTGTGGAAAAACTGCTTTTAATAGTTCCAGAGAGGTTTGAAGCCACTATAGCAACCCTGGAGAACACAAAGGACCTATCAAATGCTTTACAAGCATAAGAACAAAGAAGAGCCATGAGACAAGATGGAGCATTAGAAGGAGCCTTACCAGCCAAACACCAAGATTACATCAGGTATAAAAAGAAGAAGAACTCGAAGAACCAGCCATCAAATGAAGAGAATTCATTTAACAATCACCAAAAGGGAAAAGGAGGGGGCTTAAAGAAAAACCTATCCACCTTGGCAACATTGTCGAAAGAAAGGTCATCCACCATTCAAATCTTGGAGAATACCTGACGCCAAATGTTCCAAATGCAACCAACTTGGACATGAAGTAGTGATATGCAAAAACAAAAATCAGGTGAAAGAGGCAGATGCTCAAGTTGTTGAACAAGAAGAGGAAGATCAATTGTTCATAGACACTTGTTTTTCAAGTAGAGAATCAAATGAAAGTTCGCTAGTTGACAGTGGCTACACCAACCATATGACACATGACAAAGAACTCTTCAAGGAATTGAGTGTTAGAATAATAGGCCTTAAACAAGAGGGGGTGAATTGTTTTTGAAAGATTTTCGCAAGTATTAAAGGTAGAGTGAAAGATTATGAAGAATCAATTAGTTAGAAAAATGTTCAACCAATTAGAAAATTGTTTCTAGTTTGATTCCAGAAAATCAACCAGTTGTTTTTTTCGAAAGAACCAGTTGTTTATACTAGCAGAATTGAAAATCAAATATAAAATAGTTTAATAAGTGTAAGGATAAAGAGATTCACACGAGATGTTTATATTGGTTCACTCTTAACCAAGAGCTACATCCAGTCCTCAGCTAACCACTGAGAATTCACTATGTAGTAAAACCTAGATTACAAACAACACACCAAGAGTGATGATCTTGAACCCCTCAAGAACACAAACCACTATTTGGCAAAACACACAGTTTTCATAAAAACCCTCTGAAACGGCACCACACCAAATCACACAAAAATACAATGTTCAAAGAAGAAAGGATTAGAATTCACCTAGGTAAATCAAATATTAAAGTTCAAAATTACAAGACAGTACTATTCCACACTTGAGATGATCGAAAAGCTCTTTGAAATCTTGAAAATTGTTTTTGATTGATCTCTCTTTCTTAGTTAATGACTAGGAGGATAAAACAACATTTTTATACTCCAATCAGATGGTCAAAGTAGTTAAAACAAGAACCAAAACCAGTTTGAATCATTTAAAATAGATTGGTACAACTTAACAAAATTTTGTTAAGGTTTTCAGAAAAACAATCGATTGAATTCTCGAATCAACCATTTGAAAATTGGCATGACAGCAAAGTCAAAACAAAGCCAAACTTTTAAAACTCATTTTAAAATCCACTAAGTGTCAAACAACCGGTTGAATCGACATTTCAATAGGTTGAGATCTCACACTCTTTAGAAAAATCATCTTTTTTAAAAGGATTAAGATTCTATTAACCTTTGATCATCTTAAAGAGTGGATTAACAATTCAAAGACTACTAGAAACACACAAAAAAGCAACAACAAAGTCTTCAAGCATTCCTCTTGGATTTGGAGACATCAAAGCATTTTGTTCAACATTGAGAATTACTGAGATTAAACGGGTGAGGATTGGAAATGGTGAACACTTAACAGGAAGAGGAAGAGGCACAATTGCTATCACAAGCTATAAAGGTACAAAAACCATTACAGATGTTATTTTTGTGCCAGAGATTGATCAAAATCTTTCAAGTGTTGGTCAATTGTTGGAAAAAAAGGCTATAAAGTGATGTTTGAAAATAAACATTGCTTAATAAAAGATGTTGATGGCAGAGATTTGTTTAAAGTTGAAATGAAGGGAAAGAGTTTTGCTCTCAATCCAATGAAGGAGGAGCACATGACCTTTAAATCCAAAGAAAGTGTCACTGAAATTTCACTCAAAAGACTCAAGCATTTTCATCATCAAGGGCTGCTTCAAATGCAATCAAAGAAGTTGGTAGAAGGACTTTCTGATCTTGAGGATGACTTGACCTACTATCGAGCATGTAAATTTGGAAAGCAACACAAGCAATCATTCGTTAAACAAGCTTGAAGTGCTTTGAAGAAATTGTAGCTCATTCACACTGATCTTTGTGGTACTCAAAGAACACTATCATTAAATGGTAACCTGTATTATATATCCTTCATTGATGATCTAACAAAAATGTCTTGGATTTTCTTTTTGAAACAAAAATCAGAAGTTGTTGGTGTATTTACGAAATTCAAGGCTAGGGTGGAAAATGAAAGTGATAATTCAGATTTTAAGATCAGATAATGGCAAGGAGTACACTTTATAAACTTTCAATCATTTTAGTGAGGAGACATGAATTGAGCATCAATTAACAACCCCAGCACTCCACAACAAAATGGAGTTAGTGAGAGGAGAAATAGATTTATAATGGAAATGACTGGTTGCATGCTTCATGAGAAGAATCTCCCAAAAAAAATTGGGGCAGAAGTAATAATCACTATTGTGTTTTTACAAAATCGAATTCCAACAAAGGAAATGAAAGATCAGACACCATTTGAAGCTTGGTATGGATACAAATCATCTCTAAAAAAATTTAAAGTGTTTAGTTGCATGTGTTGACTTATCTTCCACAAATCAAAAGTGACAAGCTTGACAAGAAGGCACTTTATGGCCTAAAACATGCTCCAAGGGCCTGGTACAATAGATAGATGATCACCTAATTAGTTTGGGATTTGGGAAAATTTTATTTGAACTTACTTTATATGTCAAGCATGATGGTGCAGATATTTTAATAATCTCTCTTTATGTAAATGGTTTGCTAGTCATTGGAAATAATCTTGATCAGGTCAACCAGTTCAAGTTGAAAATGAACAAGGTCTTTGAAATGACAGACCTTGACCTGATCACATACTTTCTTGGGATGGAAATTAAGCAAAGTCGGGATGCAGTATTTATCTGTCAGAAGAAGTATGAAAAATAAATACTTAAAAAGTTTCAGATGGAAGATTGCAAGGCAATGGACACTCCCGGGAATCAAAAGGAGAAGCTGGTCAAAGAAGATGGATCTGCCAAAGTCGATGAAGCTGAATTTTGAAGCTTGATAGGATGTGATGTGATTCCACTAGCCATATGGAGAATGATTCTTGACATTCTTAGGAATCACCTTGAGCTGGACATTATTGAGGCACTTTTCTTAGAGTTGGATCATTGTTCTAAGACAAGAACTCACCAAAAACTAGTACCGAATCCCAAACTCATTTGGATGTTCCACATATTGTCAAATTGAACCAAAAGAGATGGAGGAAAGGCAAAAACACTAATTAACAACACAAAACAGTAAGGAACCGAATCAAATTGCTGGAATTGAAGAAGAAAAGATGAAAAACAGCCAAGAACACAAATGAACCATAGCTACACAAATCAAGTTGAAATTGCCGAACCAAAACAACTAGGAAACAAGCTAAGACAAGGAAATTAACAAGATAAGAAAGGAAGGAGAAGAGAATGCTCATAAAGATGGAAGAATGGTTGGATGATCACGCCACTAGAAGTATGGATGCTCCTAGATGAGTGTGCAAGCCGCCACTTGAGGAAACCATGATCCTTCAAGATAAGACTAGAGAAGAAGGCTCAAAAGCTCTCCAATGCTCACTCCAATTTTGAGTATAGTTTCTTTAGATAAATTCAAATCTGAAAAATACAAGGGCTGCACCTTAATTTATAGCCTAAGGTGCTGAAATGTAAGCTACACAAATTCAAAAAACTCCCTCCTAAAAGCTTCTAGAATTGGCGCCTAAAACAATGCATGAGGAAGGTGTGATCCCTTCTCTCACTTTGGCACCTCCTTATTTACTCCTACACCTATCTACTAACACCCCCCCCCCTAAAACTCCTAACTAAAGACTAAAAGATGCTTTAACAATAGAGGTTTCTAATGTTTCCCCCTAAGCACCTTCAACAATATTCTTTATTATTTAATACTTGGCCTTGCCCTTCATGAGATGAACTTGGGCTTTTTGGGCTTTGGCCTTCTTGCGCTTGGGCTTGGGCTTTGGGCCTCATCTTTTGCAAAGAATAATAAGAAGAACTTTAAATGTGAGGGCGAATGATCTTGTCCTTCATTATTAAAAGCCTTCTTTATTTGATTCGCATCAGGATGTCCAATATATTTGACAATAACCAGACCAGATATTCTAAATGTAGTAAGCATTCTATCTAGATTCATGCATTGCCCAAATGATACTCACATGAGGGTTGCAAAGAAAGTCATCAAATACATCAGAGGAACTTGGAACTTTGGAGTTAAGTTCTTGAAGCATAGGAAGAAACTTGGAGTTTGCAACATCTAAACAAGGAGGAGTGTTAAGTCACGTGTTTAAGAATGTTGTCACTTATTCTTTTTCTATTTTGTTAATGTTTGACTGATTCAAAGTAGTGCTCCAAGATTTCAGGAGTTAGTTATTTTCTTTCTTTAATCATGTATATGATTTCTTTGCTTATTTTTAGGATCCAATCCTTGTTTCAGTTATGATTAAGACATGGATATTAGAATTTAAGTTTTCAAGTATTTTAAAATAAATTGATTCTTCCTGAGTTAAAGTGTCCATTTATGTGCATTTTCTATAAAGCACCAACAATGTTGAATTATTGGTTTGTTTTTTAACTTAAGCTACAAGAGGGGGAAATAGTACCAATTCGGTTGATGTATGACGTGCTAGAAGTTGAAGGTCCAAACTATGATTATTGGATTAAAACTGACGATGCTTAATAATGTTGTGAAGAGAAGTGAAATTTGTTGCTTTCACCAGTTTGTTGGTCAATCGTAGTGATGTTGCTTTCCCTAGTCAAACTACTAGTGATAAAAACATTTTTATCACTAGTTACATTAGACAGTTTGTGCCCCCAAAAAGAAAATGATGCTTACGTATATCAATTGTGTCCATTGCATTCACAATAAGTGCAAGTTTTACCATTGTTGTTCGAAGGAAACTCATGCTTTCTATAATAAACACTTTCATTATGTCCTTGATGTGCACAATGAGGAAAAGTTAATGGGTAAGTGACAACATTAATCATGGTTTTGTTGGGTGTCTGAGGAAACATTAATTTGCCAAGAGATTATTTCTTGGAATTTTTCATTCTTCCTTAACAACATAGGAGAAAATATTGGAAATAGGTGGAAAAGTTCCATAAGTAAAACATTAGAACAAAAATTATTATATTGTCTATTCAACTCCCACAAGAACTACATTACTCAATTTTCAGTTTTTGTTCAGCCAGAATGCTATTAAATGTACAAAGACAAATTGGATCGCAACAAAAATTTTAAAGTTCATTCCAAATAATGCCCCACTTAGTAAAAAACTCAATAACAATGACACCACCTTACTTCAAAGAGAAGGCTTCAAATTGTAAATCAGACACACAACCTTGTTGATCCTGCCGACAACTCGAACGTGGAGGAATCGCTTTGTAGCACTCTATGTCCCGTCTACGCGACTGTGTTCTCTGCAAAGTCACCCTCAGAACCTTCACTTGGATCTCCAAACGCGACCTGCAAAACACACAGACGGCGCCTCTAGCGGCCGTTTGCACTCCGACGATCAAGTTAGACCACAGAACCACCAAATGAGAAAAACTAGTAGTGTGTGTGAAAAACTCTTGCTCTCTCTCTTTTTTTTCTTGACTCTCACCCTGATTCTCTCTTTTATGTCTCTGCCTGTATCTGGGCCTAATAGAATTTTGTTATGCTTTTCTGACATGTGCCTCTAGAATCAGTAGAGTGAGAGCGTGAGAGTCTGTGCGTGTCTGCGCGTCTCTGCGCTTGGCTGCGCCTGTCTGTACCCTTAGTGGTACGAAGTGCACTTTTATCTGGACCGCACCCCTCTCAGATGATGACACGTGGAGGCATGCAACTCACATTTAACCACACACGTGTCACTTACTAGAAGCGCTCCAGTGCTTCTCTTTGTGTGCCTAAATTACGCCCTGGCGGAGTAACTTAGGATATTTCTTCCATCTGGGTAAATCGCATACTCTTAGGAGAACGCCAGGTGTGGCTGGTCTAGGCACACTCACCAAACGTTGCTCTCTGCGTAAACGGCTTACCCTTCATGGTGTCACGCACGTAATGGGTTGAGAGAATCACCAACCACTGACTGGTTTACTAGCTCCCTCAGGCCACTCTCGTGCATGATTCCCTGAGATGTGCTCATACGAGGTCCATGCGTAACGCTCTCGTTGGGCACCTCAGTCCCAGTTTAGCTGCGTGTAGCACGAGACCCCAATGACCATGCGCCCGATGACTGATCGGTGCTCTATTGCTTCTCGCGTTCTGCCCCCAGGCGTTCATCGGGGAAACTGGTCTGTTGGTGGCCACTTGGTTACTGACCACCGATCACCGTTCTAGTGATCTGTTCCCTGACTTCTCTGCCGCCTGACCTGTCGGTGGTCACTTGGTTAGTGACGACCGATCACGTTCACCCCGATCTATCTGTCACCTGGTCCGCGTGTCACCTCGCGAGCGGTCCACGTGGTTCTCTGCTGCTGACGTCATCGACTACCGATGACCGATCGGATCACAAGCCCCCCAGTCTCGAGTCGTGAACTCGTTCTCGGCGAAGAGACTAAGTGGTCGTGCCCTCAGTCCATGTGGCAAGTGGGACCGCATCACGTGCCACCTCACGTGCTGCTTCTTTAACGTTTGGACTTCCTTCCTTAATCTCGCGACACGTGGCCCCATCGACGGCCAGCGTGGTGTGTCGCTAGCACTTCTCTTATTCAAATAGGCGCGCGCCTTCACTGTTCCTTCATCTTCTTCAATCAACTCTGAGACTTCCTGCGAACTCTTTCTCTGCGCACCCATCCTTCTTCAAGTTTTCTGCTTCCAAATCTCTCACAATCACCCAAAGGTATGGTTTTTCTTCTTCCTGGGTCTATTTAGGTCATTTTTACCGATTGCATTTATCTTTCTCGCTATCATGCATTCATCTTCCCTGTTTTCCCTCTCTCGACCCCCGCTAGGGTTTTCGCGTTCTTGCTATGATTTCCGCTTCTCCTTCTTCCTCTTTTCACCTGGGCATCTCTTTCTCCTTCCCCTTCTCTGTTTTCACCGAACCATTCATCATTCCCTCTTCTTCCATTCATTATGACTTTTCATTTTTCCTCCATTGCAGCTATCTCGCGATGGCTCGCTTGAAACAAACCGCTCGCATTATTACCTCATCTTCTGGTGCACAGCCTTCCGCAAGTGCGCCAGCTCTACCTCCACCTGTTGCCACCTCCTACCATGACAACGCCAGGGTCTACGACTGGGCCCCCCTGGCGTTGCTGGCCGAAACATCCACCCTACTACCGCAGGGTCATCTCACCTTCCTTCTGAGCCACGACCCGGATGAACCTTCGTGCGCCATAGACAGGGAAAACGATTTCAACATCCAAGTCCGCATTCCTCCTCGAGGGATGCCCATCTGTGCGGACGATAGGGCCACCAATGGGGTGCCCTTCGTCTTCATCTACTCCGCCATCTTCAAAAGGTTGAAGCTACGCCTGCCATTCACCTTTTTCGAGAAGGAGCTGATGATGGAGTTGAACGTTGCGCCCTGCCAACTCCATCCAAATGCCTGGGCTTTCATCCGGGCATTCCAGATTCTCTGTAACTACTTCGGGCACAACGCCTCCGTGGATGTGTTCCTCTATTTCTTCGAGGCGAAGAATCCTGGGGACAGGTCCTGGGTTAGCCTGAACGGGGTTGCTGGACGGGTGCTCCTGGGCCTGTACCAGCAATCCTTCAAAGACTGGAAAGGCAGGTTCTACATGATATCTGCCATCCCACAAAGTCCAACCCTGCTCGAGGGGTACCCCCTCTACTGGGTTCCTGGGGTTGAGTTCAAGAAACACCGGGACCTCGAAGCCATGGCACCCTACGAGCGCGAGCTATGTGGGCTGTTCCTGGGGGCCAAGTACAACTCTGCTCGCCTCATCAAAGACGAGTTCGATGTGTTGTCCCTGAAAAAGTATATAGGTAGCTCTTCCTCTTCCACCTCTTAGGATACTTGCACATTCTCATGCATGCTTGCATACATCTTGACTTACTTGTGTAACTAGACCATCTAACTTCTCTTTTTCCCATCGATGTAGATTCAATGTCAGGGAAAGACAGGAGGAAAGCTTTGTTGGAGCTTGCCAAGCTTCGGGGGGCCAAAGGAACTGGCTCCTCTTCTTCCACCACCGAACCCATTGCAGCCCCTCCTCTCTCAGTCGCGCCAGCTGAAGGGCCCGAGCAGGGAAGGAAGAGAAAAAGATTGGTGAAGGCCTCCACTTCACTTGCTGCCGCTGCTGCTGCTCCCTCAACCGAAGAGGAAAGCTCTGGCTCTCCTCTTATACACCGCAAGAGGAAACTGCCAGCGGTTGAGGGGGCCTCATCTCTTCAGCCTGGGGAGATCGAGGTGGTGGAAGTAGAGGAAGGTTCACCCCCTCCTTCCCCTACTCAGCCTGCCCCAGAGCCCACGTGCCTTCCCTCTCCCTGCCAACAGCTGCCTCCAACTTCTCAACCGTCATCTTCCCCCCCAGCAGGCCAATCACTTGGTCCATCTGCTCCTCCTGCTGGGGGCGCTTCTGCTCATCCTGGGGGTCTCCCGCCACCATTGCCAACCTCCACTGCTGCTGCTGAATGTGGGGCTAGCCACGAGAACTTCAGCCGGGTCATCACCTTGGTTCGACAGCTCATCAGCAACCGAGAGCTCGTCGAATGGAACGGTGATGAGGTGGACATGCACCTGGCCAGGCAGATGGTGCTCTCTTTGGAGTTTTCCACCCAGCACCGCAAGCAAATAGCCCTGGAGAAGAGGGTAAAGGAGCTTGAGCACGACAAGGAGCACTGCGAAGTGACTTCGAAGCTGCCCAAGGGTCCGTAGAGCTGATGCGGGGCATGGTGGAAAAAGCTAGGAGGGAGTACCTAGCGCAGGTCCAAGAGACCATCAAGACTGAGATCTTGATGGGGCAAACTGTTAGCTCTCTGGACTGCGAGGTGGTGCAGCTGCGGGCCGAGACCTCCTCCCTACGCCAGATGAACCCTCAACTAGCGGGGGAGCTCGAGTCCACCAAGGAAGCGGCCGCTGTTGGAGAGAAGAAGCTTGAGGAGGTGGTGGGCAAACTATCTGAAGCCAAGGGCCAATTGGAAGAAGTTGCCTCTTCCCTTGCCGCCTTTACCACCGAGAAAGATGCTGCGGAGGCCTCAAGGCAAAAACTGGAGGCGGAGAAAGCTGATCTGATGAACGTGGGTGCTGACGCCCTTACTGACGGATTCGAGCTGGCACTCGAGCAAATCCGATGCGTTCTCCCAGACTTGGACCTCTCGCAATTCAGTATTTATCACGAAGTGGTAGATGGAAAGCTCACCCCTCCTCCCCCTTGATCTCTTTACTTTCTTGTAAATTTATACTTCTGCACAACTCTTTAGTACTTGGGATTTGTATAAGACTTGGTTGTGAATACATACTCTCAATTTGTATAAGCTTCTTCTCTTGTATTTTTCTTGAGATTCACCTTTCTTTATGCGCACGACTAACTGTTAGCTACCTTAGGTTTAGCGCGATCTTATGCTTTGTCTTTCCCTTTGCACACGACTAAGTGTTAACCAGCTTAGGCCTAGCGCGATCTGCCTCCTTTGATCTTGGCCTCTACTTTGATCGCGACTTACAACTTCCTTAGCTTCGTCTTTAACAGTTCTTGTGCGCTGCTTTGCACCACTACCTAATCACTGACGACTCATCAGCAATCGTTCTTCGATCTTCACTTAGCTTCTCTGTCGCTCTAATGCTAAGTGCATAGAGGACTTTGACATCGATTGCTCGAGGTGATGCCTGGTTTTGGGGAAAGAAAAGTG
Source organism: Phaseolus vulgaris (assembly GCF_000499845.2). Taxonomy (NCBI): domain Eukaryota; kingdom Viridiplantae; phylum Streptophyta; class Magnoliopsida; order Fabales; family Fabaceae; genus Phaseolus; species Phaseolus vulgaris. Next base: position 23,754,568 of record NC_023755.2, read on the forward strand.
TTTCTCGCTAACCCCTCTTACCTTCCCCAAGGTCATCACCCTTCGGCAGATTGAGTCGTTCATTCCCTGCCTCACTCCTGGGGTGAGAAGGGTTTCGGACTAAGAGCCTTACTGGGCCAATATTGGTGTATGCCAAGTGGGTAAGGACATTTGTCAAAATCTTTCCTTTCCCTCTCTTGGTCTTACTAGCACCCCTGGCTTTTCAAACCCTTAGCTGCCTGCGCTCACACCTGGGGTGAGGAAGACTTAGATCAGTGCCAGTACTCGCACCTAGGGCGAGTAAGGCCTAACCGATCACCTGCACTTGCGCCTGGGGCAAGGAGGATTTTAACTTTAATACTTGCGTACACTTGATATGCTGGAAATTTTTTCACTGGGTGGCCTCGTCAAAAACCCTCCTTAGGGAAAAGAGTGCCCCCTTGTCTGTTCAACTGTTTCCACTACATACAAAGCATGTATCTTTAGCGCGAGAACGCAACTACTTTACAACTTAACTGAAGTAAAATTTTAAATGGGTGGCGTTCCATGTTCTGGGGATTGCTCCTCCCTCCAGAGTTTCTAGACGATAGGCTCCGTTCTCCAACGTCTCAACCACTATGTACGGGCCTGTCGACTTTCTAGATTGATGCGCCTTTCTCATCACCAGATCACCTTCCTGGAAGCGCCTGGGCCTCATGATCCGATCGGTCATCGGTAGTCGATGACGTCAGAGAACCACGTGGACCACTCGCAGGGTGACACGTGGACCAGGTGGCAGAGAGGTCAGGGGGACGATCGCCAAGAAAGGTGATCGGTGGTCAGTAACCAAGGGACCACCAACAGATCAGGCGGCAGAGAGGTCGGGGGACAGATCATCCAGAACGGTGATCGGTGGTCAGTAGCCAAGTGGCCACCAACAGACCAGTTCTGAGACTAACGCCTGGAGGCAGAACGCGAGAAACCGATAAACACTGATCAGTCATCGGGGTAGTGTCATCGGGGTCTCGTGTTACACGCAGTTAAACTGGGAATGAGGTTCCTAGCGAGAGCGTTACGCATGGATCTCGCATGAGCACACCTCAGGGAATCATGCACGAGAGTGGCCTGAGGGAACTAGTAAACCAGTCAGTGGTTGATGGTTCCCTCAACCCATTACGTGCATGGCATCGTGAAGGGTAAGCTGTATACGCAGGGAGCAACGTTTGGTGAGTGTGCCTAGACCAGCCACACCCGACGTTCTCCCGAGAGTATGCGATCTGCCCAGATAAGAGAAACATCCTAAGTTACTCCGCAAGGGCGTAACTTAGGCACACAAAGAGAAGCGCTAGAGCCCTTCCAGTAAGTGACACGTGTGTGGTTAGATGTGAGTTGCAGGCCTCCACGTGTCATCATCTGAGAGGGGTGCGGTCCGGACAAAAGAGCACTCCGTACCACTAAAGGTACAGACAGGCGCAGCCAAGCGCAGAGACGCGCAGACATGCACAGACTCTCACGCTCCCCACTGCTGATTCTGAAGGTACGCTTTCTCTGAAAAGCATAACAGGGTTCTGACACATGCCAGAAAAGCATAACAGAATTCTGTTATGCCCAGAAGCAGGGAAAGAGAGATAAAAGAGAGAATCAGGGGGAGAGTGAGGAAAAAAAACGAAAAACAGAGTGCAAGAGTTCTCACACACACGCTACTAGTTTTCTAGTCTTTGGTGGTTCTGTGGACTAACTTGATCGTCGGGGTGCAAACGGCCGCTAGAGGTGCCGTCTGTGTGTTTTGCAGGTCACGTTTGGAGAAGCAAGAGCAGGTTCTGAGGGTGATTCTGCAGAAGACGCAGTCGTGTAGGCAGGGCAGAGAGTGCTACGAAGCGATTCCTCCACGTTCGAGTTGCCGGCAGGATCATTTGGCGCCCACCGTGGGGCACGAGTGAATCGTTGTCCCATATATACCACAGTTTTAAAGACTTACCGGAGTTTTTATCAGTTTCCTTGATAGAGAAGGATGCCTAGAAACAGACAACCATCGCCTGCGCCATCCGCTGACGAAGGAGCTGTGACAATGGCGCAGGTCCTGGAAATGGTGCGCACGCTGCAGGATAATGCCGCAGCGTCAAAGGTTGAACAAGAGAGCATGCAGACGGAGTTAGCTGCGTCGCAAAGCAGGAACGACGAGCTGAATCGCGTCAATGAGGAGTTGAGAAGGACGCTGCAAGCGCAGAGGGAACACGTGGTTGACGAAAGGGTGTCTAGGATGCCCTCACCTCCAAGAGCGTTCCCCATGCCATTCTCCCCTGAGATCATGGGAACCATGGTGCCGCCCAACCTGGTGGGGGTCAAAGCATCGTTCAAGGGGGTAGAAGACCCGGAGGCGCATCTGACGGCGTTCCACACCCAGATGATGTTGTCTGGGGGTTCAGACGCTGTCTACTGCAAAATGTTTATGAGTACGCTTAGCGCAATCGCCATGGAGTGGTTCGTAAGCCTACCAGAAGGACATATCACGTCTTTCTCTCAGTTCTCGAAGCTCTTCACCGAGCAATACATCTTCAACAAAGCACCTGCAGTGGTGTCCTACGATCTGTTTGATGTGCGCCAATACCACGGGGAGTCGTTGAAAGACTACCTCAACCGTTTTGGGGCACAAGTGGTGAGATTGCCCAGCAAAGATGAAGATATGCTGGTCCACGCGTTTAAGAAGGGAGTGCTGCCTGACCCCTTCAGCGAATCTCTCATCAGGAGCCATCCCAGCACCTTTGCAGAGATCCGACGACGTGCGGTGGCACACATAGTGGCAGAAACAGAGGTTTCTGAGAAGAGAGGAAGTGCTGCACCACCAAGACCGCGTGGAGGGCAAGGAAAGCCACAGCAAGCAAGGGTGCATGAGGCCAAGGAGGGGAAGAAGGTGCGGGAAAAACCTCGTCCCTATGCACCAGGCAAAGACCAGAACAGGGGGCGTGCAAGGGAGAATAATGCACCCCCGAGGTACAACTTCATGGTAGGATTGGCGGATCTCATCGCCCTTCCTGCTGTAGCAGCAAGACTACGAGTACCAGAGAAGACAGATAAGGTACTTGGAAGAAAGAAGAATGAGTGGTGTGAGTTTCATCAGGCTTTTGGCCATACACTTCACTCTTGTTTGGCCCTGGGACACCAATTGGCAGAGTTGGTGAAGTCTGGTTTCCTAGCAGATTACCTGCGTGAGCCGCAGGGTGACCGCGGGTCAGGATCCCAAACTGGAGAACAGTAGCATGAAGTCCCTGTGCATGGGGAAGTGCAGACGATCGCGGGAGGCTTCTCGGGTGGGGGATGCACGGCTTCACAGAGAAGGAGATACGCTCGATCAGTAATGGCGGTAGATGCGGTAAATGAGAGTCATTACCCCGAAGTGGACATCGTCTTCAGGAAAGCTGATCTGCGGGATGTTGTCCCACACGACAACGACCCTGTGGTCATTTCTCTCATCACTGCGGGAAGGCGAGTGCACCGAGTACTCGTAGATCAAGGAAGTTTGGCAGACGTCATGTTCTGGCCAACATTCAACAAGTTACAGTTATCCCCTGACCAGCTAAGACCGTACACTGGCTGTCTCTACGGTTTTGCAGGGGATCAGGTAGAGGTGCGGGGATACATCGAGCTGAGGACAACGTTCACTGACGGAACGACAGCCCGCACTGAAAAGATAAAGTACCTGGTGGTGAATGCCCCTTCTGCGTACAACGTTTTGTTGGGTAGGCCAACACTCAATAGGTTGGGCGCAATACCATCAACGAGGCACATGAAGTTGAAGTTGCCGTCGATGGAGGGAACCGTGATAACCATCAGGTCAGATCAGGCTGAGGCAAGACGCTGTTATGAGAACAGCTTGAAGCAAAAGAGAAGTGTGTGCCACGTCACCACAAAACCACCACCAGGCGTGCGCGAAGAGCGATTGGTGGTCAGGGAGACACAGGGCGCTCGGAGGATGGAGGATGCTGTGGTGGGGGGCTCCCAGGTAGCCCAAGTTGAAGAAGAAGAGGAAGGCGCGATCACTCCTCGCGAGTTAGGGATCGCGAGGGCGGTCATCGCCAGCGAGAGAAGGCCCCATCCTGCTGAGGGATGGGTCGAAGTGGACGTCGGGGGAAGAAAGTTCAAGTTAGGGGGATCCCTCGCTGAAGAAGAACGAATGCTGATCATGGGTGTGATTGAGAAGCACATGAATGCCTTTGCATGGTCAGCATCCGACATGCCAGGAATCGACCCCGATTTCCTCTGCCATCGTCTGTCGATGGACCCCATGGTTCGACCTGTGCGTCAGAGGCGAAGGAAGTTCAACGAGGAGAAGAGGAAGGTGATCCACGACGAAGCGCAGAAGCTCCTTGCCGCAGGGCATATAAGAGAAATCCAGTACCCCCGAGTGGCTAGCGAATGTGGTACTGGTTCAGAAGGCAAGCGGCAAGTGGAGAATGTGCGTGGACTTCACTGACCTCAACAAGGCGTGTCCCAAGGATTCTTACCCCTTACCCAGTATAGACGCTCTAGTCGATAGCGCATCGGGGGGAAAGCTACTCAGCTTCTTGGACGCTTTCTCGGGGTATAACCAGATCAGGATGCACCCAATGGATGAATGCAAGACTGCGTTTATGACGGAACGGTCTTGCTATTGCTACAAGGTCATGCCATTCGGGTTAAAGAATGCGGGGGCTACCTACCAGCGGCTCATGGATAGGGTGCTCTCGCCCATGCTGGGAAGGAACGTGCACGCCTATGTAGATGACATGGTGGTCACGTCCCAAGAAAAGAAGCATCATGCAGCTGATCTGGAAGAGCTATTCACCACCATTGCCAAGTACAGGCTGAAGCTCAACCCTGAGAAATGCATTTTCGGTGTGGAGGCTGGGAAGTTCTTGGGTTTCCTCTTGACAGAGCGGGGAATCGAAGCTAACCCGGAGAAGTGTGCGGCGATCGTGGCAATGAGGAGCCCGACGACGGTGAAGGAGGTGCAGCAGCTCACCGGTCGCTTGGCAGCTCTGTCCCGATTTATGTCCGCTGGAGGGGAGAAAGGTCACCCATACTTCCAGTGTCTCAAACGCAACAACAGATTTCTCTGGACACAGGAGTGCGAGGAGGCTTTCATCAAGTTAAAGGGGTACCTGGCGAGCCCACCAGTCTTGCGAAAGCCCCAGGTAGGCATCCCTCTTCTTCTATACTTTGCTGTTACGGAGAGAGCAGTCAGCTCAGTCCTGGTGCAAGAGCAGGACCAGGCCCAGAGGCCTGTTTACTTCGTGAGTAAGGTGCTGCAAGGCCCTGAAACAAGATACCAAGCCCTCGAGAAGGCTGCTCTGGCGGTGGTGTTTTCAGCCAGAAGACTCAGGCATTATTTCCACAGCTTCACAGTGGTGGTGATGACTGATCTGCCTATCCAGAACGTATTGAAGAAACCTGATGTAGCAGGCAGGATGGTCAAATGGGCAGTAGAATTGTCAGAATTTGATATTCAGTACGAGCCCCGAGGACCGATCAAGGGGCAGGTGTTCGCGGACTTCGTAGTCGAGCTATCATCAATCGCGACACCTATAGAAGGGCTAAATTTCCGATGGGTGTTATGGGTGGATGGCTCCTCTAATCAGCAGGGAAGCGGCGCGGGAGTCATCCTGGAAGGACCAAATGGGGTACTGATCGAGCAGTCCCTTCGCTTTGCCTTCAAAGCTAGCAACAATCAGGCGGAGTATGAGGCCCTGATCGCAGGAATGTTGCTAGCAAGAGAAATGGGAGCAAGAAATCTGCTGGCCAAGAGCGATTCGTTACTGGTCACCGGGCAGGTTACGGGGGAGTTCCAAGCAAAGGATCCCCGGATGGCAGCCTACCTGGAGTATGTGCAGCTCCTGAAGACGTCCTTCGCCGAGTTTGAGTTAGTACACGTGCCAAGAGAGCAGAATGCCCGAGCAGACCTGCTTGCTAAGCTGGCCAGCTCAGGCAAGGGGGGGAAGCAGAGGACTGTCATTCAGGAGACCCTGAAGGTGCCGCGCGCGTTCGTATCAGACAACCAGGTGCTTCATGTATACAAGTCAATGGAGCGTCTAACGATCGGTCATCGGTCGTTGACCCAAGAAATGCTAAGAGCACCGAGGGTGAGATCGCGACCCTTAAAGACCGATGAGCTGATGGAGGTCCGTGCGGAGAAGGAACCCGACACCTGGATGACGCCATACCAGCTATACTTAGAAGATGGTGTACTCCCGCTCGATCTGGCAGAGGCAAAAAGAATAAAGAGGGGTTCAAGTAAGTTTACTCTTATAGATGGAAGCCTATTTAGATTTGGATTTTCTCACCCTGTGCAAATCTGTGTACACGGCGAGCAATGCACCAGGCTCATGTCTGAGCTACACGAGGGGGTGTGCGGAAGCCACGTAGGTGGTCGCGCTTTGGCAAGTAGAGTACTCCGCGCGGGGTACTACTGGCCAAAGCTGAAGGAAGATTGCATAAGGTTTGCTCAGCGATGCAAACAGTGTCAACTGCATGCAGACTGGCACAAGGCACCCCCCGAGGAGTTGAGGTCCATCCATAGCCCGTGGCCATTCCATACATGGGGGATTGACATCTTAGGACCCTTTCCCCTGGCGACAAGGCAGATGAAGTTCCTCATCGTGGCCATCGAGTATTTCACCAAGTGGGTGGAGGCAGAGCCAGTCGCACACATCACCGCACAGAAAGTTGAACACTTCGTCTGGAAGAACATTGTCTGCCGCTTCAGAATACCCAAGAGGCTGGTTTCCGACAATGGCACCCAGTTCACAAGTCATCAGCTGAGGAAGATGTGTGAAGAGTTAAAGATACAACAGGTCTTCGCATCAGTGGAGCACCCACAAACCAATGGGCAGGTGGAGTCAGCAAACCGAGTGTTGCTCAGGGGGCTGAAGCGAAGACTAGACAAGGCCAAAGGAGGCTGGGCAGAGGAGGTCCCCAGAATCGTATGGTCTTATCACACCACCCCACAGTCCAGCACCCATGAGACACCCTTCAGCCTTTTCTATGGGACAGACGCCATGATTCCTGTGGAAATACAGGAGAGCTCCCCCAGATTCTTGAACTTCGTTGCTGAAGAGTCCAATGAAGAGCGTAAGGTGAATCTGGATCTGCTAGACGAAGTGCGGGAAGAGGCCAGAGTCAGTGGTGAAGCTGTGAAGAGAAGAGTAGAGCGGAGGCACAACTCTAAAGTGAGGCCCAGGCGCTTCCAGGAAGGTGATCTGGTGATGAGAAAGGCGCATCAGAATGACATGCAGAACAAGTTATCCCCAAAGTGGACAGGCCCGTACAGAGTGGTGGAGACATTAGAGAACGGAGCCTATCGCCTAGAGACTTTGGAAGGAGGAGCAATCCCCAGAACGTGGAACGCCACCCATTTAAAATTTTATTTCAGTTAAAGTTGTACAGTAATGGCGTTCTCGCGCTAAAAGACACATGCTTTGTATGTGGTGGAAACAGTTGAACAGACAAGGGGGCACTCTTTTCCCTAAAGAGGGTTTTTAACGAGGCCACCCAATTAAAGAAAAATTTCCAGCATACCAAGTGTGCTCAAGTATTAAAGTTAAAATCCTCCTTGCCCCAGGTGCAAGTGCAGGTGATTGGTTAGGCCCTACTTGCCCTAGGCGCAAGTACTGGCACCGATCTAAGTCTTCCTCACCCCAGGTGTGAGCGCAAGCAGTTAAAGGTTTGAAAAGCCAGGGGTGCTAGTAAGACCAAGGGAAGGAAAGGAAAGGTTTTGACAAAACGTCCTTACCCACTTGGCATACACCAATATTGGCCCAGTAAGACTCTTAGTCCGAAACCCTTCTCACCCCAAGAGTGAGGCAGGGAATGAGTGACTCAACCCGCCAAAGGGTGATGACCTTGGGGAAAGCAAGAGGGGTTAGCGAGAAACACTTTTCTTTCCCCAAGACGAGGCATCACCTTGAACGATCGATGTCAAAGTCCTCCATGCACTTAGCGCTAGAGCGACAGAGAAAGCTAAGTAAAGACTAAAGAACGATCACTGATGAGTCGTCAGTAATTGGCTAGTGGTGCAAAGCAGCGCACGAGGACTGTTAAACACCAAGCTGAGGGAATAGCCAGTCGTGATCAAGTAGAAGCGAAAGAATAAGAGAAGCAGATCGCGCTAAGCCTAAGCTGGTTAACACTTAGTCGTGCGCAAAGTGAAAGACGAAGCTTAAGATCGCGCTAAGCCTAAGCTGGTTAACACTTAGTCGTGTGCGAAAGGAAAGGTAAAGCCCAAGATCGCGCTGAACCTAAGCTAGCTAACAGTTAGTCGCGCACATAAAGATAAGTGAAGTTCAAAGAAAATACAAGGGAAGAAACTGATGCAAGAAAAGAAGCATTGAGATATTACATTCATGCCCAAGTCTTATACAATTCCAAAGTGCAAAGAAAAACTGTGCAGAAGCTAAATTTACAGAGAAAAGAAGGGTTTAAGGGGCAGGGGGAATGAGCTTTCCATCCACCACTTCATGGTAGATGCTGAACTGCGAGAGGTCCAGGTCTGGGAGAACGCATTTGATTTGCTCGAGTGCTAGCTCGAATCCGTCTGTAAGGGCATCAGCACCCACATTCATCAAATCAGCCTTCTCCACCTCCAGTTCTTGCTTTGAAGCCTCCGCAGCATCTCTCTCAGTGGTGACGGCAGCAAGGGAGGAGGCAGCTTCAGACAGTTTGCCCACCACCTCCTCAAGTCTTTTCTCCCCAGCAGCAGCTGCCTCTTTGGCGGACTCGAGCTCCCCCAGTAGCTGAGTGTTCTGTTGGCGCAGGGAGGAAGTCTCGGCCTTAAGCTCCACCACCTCGCAGTCCAAAGAGCTCACCATCTGCCCCATCAAGATCTCCGTCTTGATGGTCTCTTGGACCTGCGCTAGGTATTCCCTCCTAGCCTTCTCCACCATGCCTCGCATCAGTTCAACGGACCCTTGAGCGGCTTCGAAGTCACTTCGCAGCGACTCCTTGTCGTGCTCAAGCTCCTTCACCCTCTTCTCCAGGGCTATTTGTTTGCGATGCTGGGTGGAGAATTCTAGAGAGAGCACCACTTGCCTTGCCAGGTGCATGTCAACCTCATCACCATTCCACTCGACGAGCTCCCGGTTACTTATGAGCTGTCAAACCAGGGTGATGACCCTGCTGAAATTCTCGTGGGTGGCCCCAGAAGCGCTTGGGCGCGAGCTAGACCCACCACATTCAGCAGCGGTGTTAGGGATTGGCAGCAGTGCTGGTGGTGCACCCCCAGCTTGGGCAGAAGCGCCCCCAGCAGGATGAGCGGATGGACCAGGTGATTGGCCTGCTGGGGGGGAAGATGGCAGTTTGGTAGATGGAGGCAGCTGCTGGGCTGGAGAAGGAAGGTTGATGGGCTCTGAGGCAGTTTGAGCGCAGGGAGGAGGGGAAGACCCTTCCTCTACTTCCACCACCTCAATCTCTCCAGGCTGGAGAGATGAGGCCCCCTCAACGGCTGCTCTCTTCCTCTGGCGGTGCACAAGAGGAGAGCCTGAGCTCTCCTCTTCAGTTGAAGCAGCAGCAGCAGCAGCAGTTGAAGTGGAAGCCTTCACCAGCCTTTTCCTTTTCTTCCCTTGCTCGGGGCCTTCAGCTGGCGCGACCGAGAGTGGAGGGGCTGCAATGGGCTCAGTTGTAGAAGAAGAGGAGCCAGTGCCCTTGGCTCCCCTACGTTTGGCAAGCTCCAGCAAGGCCAGCTTCCTGTCTTTCCCCGTCATTGAGTCTGCATAGACGAGAAAGGGAGGGGTTAGTTGACCAAGGTATGCAAGTAAGGTAAAAAACACATAAAACATGCATGAAAAGGCGCAGGCATCCTAAGAGAGGTGAAAGAAGAAGAGCTACCTATATATTTTTTCAGAGCCACCACATCAAACTCATGTTTGATAAGGAGTGCAGAGTTGTACTTGGCCCCCAGGAACAGCCCACAGAGCTCGCGCTCGTAGGGGGCCATGGTTTCGAGATCCCGGAGTTTCTTGAACTCAACTCCAGGAACCCAGTAGAGGGGGTACCCCTCAAGCAGACTTGGACTTTGAGGGGTAGCAGATATCATGTAGAATCTGCCCTTCCAATCTTTGAAGGATTGCTGGTACAGGCCCAGGAGCACCCGTCCAGCAACCCCGTTCAGGCTGACCCAGGACCTGTCCCCAGGGTTCTTCGCTTCGAAGAAGTAGAGGAACACGTCCACAGAGGCGTTGAGCCCGAAATAGCTGCAGAGGATTTGAAATGCCCGGATGAAGGCCCAGGCATTTGGATGGAGTTGGCAGGGCGCGACGTTTAGCTCCATCATCAGCTCCTTTTCGAAGAAGGTGAAAGGGAGACGCAGCTTCAACCTCTTGAAGATAGCGGAGTAGACAAAGACGAAGGGCACCCCATTGGTGGCCCTGTCATCCGCGCAGATAGGCATCCCTCGAGGAGGGATGCGAATTTGAATGTTGAAGTCATTCTCCCTGTCGACGGAGCAGGAGGGCTCATCAGGATTGCGACTTAGCAGGGACTTGAGATGGCCCTCAGGCAGTAGAGTGGAGGTTTCAGCGAGCAATGCCAGGGGAGCCCATTCGTAGACCCTGGCATTGTCGTGGTAGGAGGTAGCCACAGGCGGTGGTGAAGCTGGCGCACTCGCGGAAGGCTGTGCACCAGAAGAAGAGGCAATGATGCGCGCAGTTTGTTTCAAGCTAGCCATCGTGAGATAGCTGCAAATGGAGGAAAAACGAAAAGGTCAGAATGAATGGGGGAAGAAGGAATGATGAATGTTTCGGTGAAAACAGAAAAGGGAAAGGAGAAGGAGATGCCCAGATGAAAAGAAGAAGAAGAAGAAGCAGAAGCCAGAGTAAGAGCATGAAAAAAACCCTAGCGCGGGTTCGAGAGAGGGAAATAGGGGAGATGAATGCATGATAACTAAAATGATAAATGCAATCGGTAAAGATGACCGAAAGGGGGCCAGGAAGAAGAAAAACCATACCTTTGGATGATCGCAAGAGATTGGGAAGCAGAGAATTTGAAGAAAGATGGGTGCGCAGAGGAGAAGTTCGCAGAGAGTCTGGGAGTCGAATGAAGAAGATGAAGGAACAGTGAAAGGGCGCGCCAATTTGAATAAGAGAAGCGCTAGCGACGCACAACGCTGGCCGTTGATGGGGCCACGTGTCGCGAGATTAAGAGAGGGAGTCCCAAACGTTAAAGAAGCAGCACGTGAGGTGGCACGTGAGGCGGCCCCAACTGCCACGTGGACTGAGGGCACGACCACTTAGTCTCTTCGCTGAGAACGACTTCTCGACTCGAGACTGGGGGGCTTGTGATCCGATCGGTCATCGGTAGTCGATGACGTCAGCATCAGAGAACCACGTGGACCACTCGCAGGGTGACACGTGGACCAGGTGGCAGAGAGGTCAGGGGGACGATCGCCAAGAAAGGTGATCGGTGGTCAGTAACCAAGGGACCACCAACAGATCAGGCGGCAGAGAGGTCGGGGGACAGATCATCCAGAACGGTGATCGGTGGTCAGTAGCCAAGTGGCCACCAACAGACCAGTTCTGAGACTAACGCCTGGAGGCAGAACGCGAGAAACAGATAAACACTGATCAGTCATCGGGGTAGTGTCATCGGGGTCTCGTGTTACACGCAGTTAAACTGGGAATGAGGTTCCCAGCGAGAGCGTTACGCATGGATCTCGCATGAGCACACCTCAGGGAATCATGCACGAGAGTGGCCTGAGGGAACTAGTAAACCAGTCAGTGGTTGATGGTTCCTCAACCCATTACGTGCATGGCATCGTGAAGGGTAAGCTGTATACGCAGGGAGCAACGTTTGGTGAGTGTGCCTAGACCAGCCACACCCGACGTTCTCCCGAGAGTATGCGATCTGCCCAGATAAGAGAAACATCCTAAGTTACTCCGCAAGGGCGTAACTTAGGCACACAAAGAGAAGCGCTAGAGCCCTTCCAGTAAGTGACACGTGTGTGGTTAGATGTGAGTTGCAGGCCTCCACGTGTCATCATCTGAGAGGGGTGCGGTCCAGACAAAAGAGCACTCCGTACCACTAAAGGTACAGACAGGCGCAGCCAAGCGCAGAGACGCGCAGACATGCACAGACTCTCACGCTCCCCACTGCTGATTCTGAAGGTACGCTTTCTCTGAAAAGCATAACAGGGTTCTGACACATGCCAGAAAAGCATAACAGAATTCTGTTATGCCCAGAAGCAGGGAAAGAGAGATAAAAGAGAGAATCAGGGGGAGAGTGAGGAAAAAAAACGAAAAACAGAGTGCAAGAGTTCTCACACACACGCTACTAGTTTTCTAGTCTTTGGTGGGTTCTGTGGACTAACTTGATCGTCGGAGTGCAAACGGCCGCTAGAGGCGCTGTCTGTGTGTTTTGCAGGTCACGTTTGGAGAAGCAAGAGAAGGTTCTGAGGGTGATTCTGCAGAAGACGCAGTCGTGTAGGCAGGGCAGAGAGTGCTACGAAGCGACTCCCTCCACGTTCGAGTTGCCGGCAGGATCAGAAAGGTTTTGCAAAGGTTTTTCAAAAGTGAAATACATGTGAGCTTGTTCTTGAAGAACCTTGTGCTAGATGAAGGTGCTGGTACTGTCTTGGAGCAAATAGAACAACTGGTTTATGTTCTTGCAACATTGCTTCAGGTGTAATCTTTTCCTTATTCCTTCTTGTATTGGTTTTGAGCGTTAGTCACTCTAGATAGGGTTTCTTGGAGTGCAAGGTATGCTGGAATAGTGTTTTTCAGCCTTGATAGTTGAGGTTCTTGAAGGGTTCAAGAACTGCTGTGTGTTTGTAATTGATTGTATTAGTTTTTAGTGGATTACACCTTGGAGTGAGGTGAACTGGACATAGCTCTTGATGAGTGAACCAGTATAAAAATTCTTGTGTGGTTCTTCTCTCATCCCTGCACTTAATTCTGTAATTTCACATAATCTGTCAAGAAAGGAATCTGTTATATTGAAACTAAATCTGTTAATTATGGACCTGGTTAGATCTGCTGTTCTAACTTGTTAATCGATCCTCCAATCATAAATCAAGCTGTTGTGTGAATCTGTAATAAGATAAGAAGAGTAAACTGGTTTCTTTAACTAAGCTGTAACATTTGGTTCATTACTCTAGATGGCTTATGTTAAGTAAAAATTGATTAATTCTGTACCTTAAACTGCAACTTTATAAACAGTGAAGGGTAATCAATTTGGTTCTGATATTGCTACTAGTTGATCTAAACTGTGCTGATCTTGTTTTAATTGTGCCAGATTCATCTGTAAAAACAATTTGTTCCTTTTAATATCAATCTGTTCTTTTCACCTATGTTACATAGTAAGTTAGATTGTTTGGGAAAATTTGATAAGCTCAATTCACCCCTCCCCTCTTGATCTTAGACACTGCTTAACTCTAACAATTGGTATCAAGAGCTAGGGCTTGTATTTTTCTCAAGTGTATGCATGATGTATGAGTTTAAAATGCCTTTTGCTGAAGGTGCGTCTATTAATAGACCTCCTATGTTTGGTGGTGTTAACTATGCTTTCTGGAAAATCAGGATGAAAATTTTTATGGAGTCTATTGACATGGGAATTTGGGATGCAGTGGTCAGTGGACCTTTCATACCTATGCAGGTTGTCAAAGAAGAAACAATAAAGAAGCCTTGGTCTGAATGGAGTGAAACCGAGAAGAAGAAGGCACAATATGACTCCTTAGCCAAGAATATCATCACTTCTGCACTGAATATGGATGAGTTCTTTAGAGTCTCTCAATGCAACTCAACTAAGGAGATGTGGGAGGTACTAGAGGTAACTCATGAAGGGACTCATGATGTGAAATGGGCAAGGAAGCACTCACTAATTCAGGAATACGAACTATTCAGAATGCAATCAGAAAAAAGTATTGCAGATGTGCAGAAACGATTTACACATATTGTAACAACAATCTCAGAATCCAGAGATTTATCCAAGATATCCACTGCTGCACTTTTTGGAAAGCTGATAGAGCATGAAATAGAGCTGAAAAGATTGAAAGAACAAGAAACCGTGGAGAAGAAAGCCAAAGGAATTGCCCTGAAAACTACCATGGAACATGATACAAGTGAGGAAGAAGTTGATCCTGAACATGATGAGACTTTGAGTCTGCTCACCAGAAAATTCAGTAGGTTTCGTAGAAAGAAAAACCGTGACAAAACTCAACAAAGAAAGAGGTACTCTAAACCCAATGATTCGAATTCTTCCAATTGCACTTGTTTTGGATGTGGTAAACCAGGTCATATAAAGGTTGATTGTCCAAACAATCAAAACAAAGAAAAATCAGCAAGCAAGAAGAGTGAAAGAAGCAAAGGCAAAAGAGCATACATCTCATGGGAAGAAAATGATGTATCCTCATCTAGTAATTCCTCAACCGAAAGTGAGGAAGAAAATTTGTGCTTTATGGTGAATGAGGAAGAATATAAATCTGATTCAGTAAGTGATTTTTCTACTGATTCTGAAAATTATGATCAGCTGTTAATTGCATTTAAGGAAACCCATGATGAAGCAAACAAATTAGCTGTAATTTGCAACAGATTTGTTCCGTCCGGTTGACAGCGACGTCTTCGTGCACGACCTCAACCGTCAACTAGGGACTCCTTCCCACTGGTTCTCTGTGGATTCCTGCAAAAAAGAGGACAAAAAGGCGCCCTCCGTTTGCACTCCGATGCTCAAGTCAGCCAGCAAGAAACACCAAAACTGTTCACCTACGTCTCTGAGCATCGCGTATGGCACTCTGAAGGTGGTAAAAAATAACTGTGTATTGTCTCCTTCAGGCAAAAATGTTCCCCAGTCACTTCTACGTAACCTTGAAGCACGAGCAAGCAACCAGAGAGTTCCCGTAATTTGCCAAAAGTTCCAACCCCGTTTCCAACATTCCCCGCGCTATTTAAAACCTCCCAAGGCATTTAAAGCGCCTTAAAGCGCTTTTA